>NW_004797643.1:421328-428828 GCF_000002075.1 Aplysia californica | reverse complement strand
AGAAGAGCCAACGACGAAAGGAAAACAGCGGAAATACAGAGCTTCGATCTATGACACTGACATGCAAGCAGTGCGACAGAATCTGCGCTTCAAACATAGGAAGAAATAACCATGAAAGAAGCTGCATGAAGAAAACCTTGAGACCATCTTAAGCTAAATTGACTGTCTGCATAGATGGAAAGAGCCATATATATCATAATCATTATTATTATTATTATTATTATTATTATTATTATTATTATTATTATTATTATTATCATCATCATTATTACTATTAGTAGTAGTAGTAGTAGTAGTAGTAGTAGTAGTAGTAGTAGTAGTAGTAGTAGTAGTAGTAGTAGTAGTAGTAGTAGTAGTAGTATCATCACCATTATCATTAAATTTGTATTGTTATTACTTTCCGCACTGTAGTCCAGTCTGATACTGACTCAGTGATCGATATGCGCCCTTCCTCAATATCTTTTTTTTTTCCTTCACGAACTCATCCCCGAAATAACGGGAGACAAGCCACACGATAAAACACAGCAATACCCAATGGTTACCACAAGCACTTAATGTCTTCCTTTCTTTTTGTAAGAAAATTGAAAACTCCTTGAAACGAATGGTTGTTTTGAGTGGATGCTTCGAACACAGCGCATAGGAGAAGGAAGGAAGGTCTTGATAAATATTCTCTCATGAACAGACGCGAGTGCACATCACACACGCAGTTGGTTATAAAGCCAGACAAAAAGGTCAGATCACAGGCCCGCATCTATTACATATTTTCACTACAGCCAACTGGTGTCATTCTTTTCTTGCTAAACGACCCGGTCCCACCGTGTGGGCGAACTCCTTCCTTTAATTAATTCTGGCTAAAATTATGACTCGTCACGTGATCTCTGTTCCAAATACATAATACGTGAAATTATGCGTGGGTTTACCAAACCATCACTTTACCGATTACAATTTCCCACGCACAGCACATTTAAATTTACCATCACTTTACTGATCAGTCTCTCTCTCTCTCTCTCTCTCTCTCTCTCTCTCTCTCTCTCTCTCTCTCTCTCTCTCTCTCTCTCTCAAACAAACAAACAAACAAACAAACACACACACACACACACACACACATATATATACACACAAACATACACACATACACACACACACACACACACACACACACACGCACGCACAGAGAGAGAGAGAGAGAGAGAGAGAGAGAGAGAGAGAGAGAGAGAGAGAGAGAGAGAGAGAGAGAGAGAGAGAGAGCACGAAGAGCGATGGGTAAGGAATCACTTCGTACAGATAAACTTACGGAATAATCGAGCATCAGTTTACAAACACGATCTTCCGTGCGGTACCTATATTAATGCATGTCTGTTTCGCAAGCTCTTTTCTAGGCTTGCTAAAGTCTCGCACCCGTTTGATATAATACTCACAATACAGTAGGTATTTATCTTTGTGATGAGGGAACCGAGAACATAGCCCTGGGGAAAACAAAGCTAATTTTATGTTCAATGAGATGAGCATGCCGTTAAAATAAGATCGCCTTGAATATTCATGATGCGGTAGCATATTGCAAGCTTCTCGAGGCGTGAGGTAAGCGGGTTTACACCACCTCCCCCACTCCCATAGAGTTATCTCCTTTAAAAACTTTAGTGCAATCTATGCCCACTCCCCACCACCCCATCCCCGGTTACCGTCTTAACTGATCTCGTCATCCCAACGCCATACCCACCTTTATCGGCTCCCGCTTCCCCGCATCTCTCTCTCTCTCTCTCTCTCTCTCTCTCTCTCTCTCTCTCTCTCTCTCTCTCTCTCTCTCTCTCTCTCTCTCTCTCTCTCTCTCTCTCTCTCTCTCTCTCTCTCTCTCTTTCTTGCTCACTCGAACTTCTCCCTCGCTCTCTCCTGTTTTGGAGAACCACCCGCCCATGAGGAGTAAAGTAGTTGCCTGAGACAGGTGTCTGTCTTATGAAGTGCCTATTTGTGCAGGTGGTTGTCTTATACGGGTGGCCGTTAGAGCAGTTCGACGGTATTTTCAAGTTCACATTATTTCATCCAACCTTAGAAAGTACCGACTTCAACATAAGTAAAGGGGGGGGGGGGGGGGGGGGCTACACCTGAAGGCTATCTCGCTTATAAGCTTGCAAAATTTTACCCCATTTCATACATATAACAAGCATAGTAAGGAGTTTTAAAATCCGCATTCAAATTTGAGGAAAAAAATTTCGTTTCCATGGACACGGCGGCCATATTAGATTTTGTTGACATGTCTTACCTTATAATGAATACCGCACTTATCGTTCATGGAAATTGATTTTTTGTTGTTGGTGGGGTTGTTGTTGTTTGTTTGTTTTTGCATGCATGTTAGCAAACATTAGTTCTAAAAATGTGATATTTTATTTTTTCCTAAACGAATTAGAAATTTTTTAATGAATTTTTTCCTGAGGAAGTGTTCAAGTTTGCAAAAAGTCTGTGAAACCCACACTTCAGAGACCACCAACAGAAATCGAATTGATATATCAAAAATTCAGCAAACAAATTTTTAGTATTACGTCTTCTCTTCTTTCTGTGAAAATTTCATGAAGATTGGATTTTTAAAAATGGTGGAGTTATTCAAAAAAAAGTAAAGAGAAAAATCCCGTTTTGAGAAAACGGCCGATAAAGAAAAATAAAAGATTGACTTTATGAGGAATTGATGGTGACAAACATGCCCGGTATGGGAAGAAATAAGGCTTTTATTGGTTCCTATGCAATGAAATAGTTGTAGGAGAGGCTGGAGGAAGCTAAAAATGCCTACAACTCAAATTTCATAATTTTGAGCCGAATCGGGACTTTTTGGGGTGTAGCGCGCCCTCCCCCCCCCCCCCCCCCCTCCCACCCCTCGCCCCCTGCATACACTCTGAGTGGTCTTCTTGGGTCGACTTGCACGTGGGCGTCCTTGGATTGATCCAGTGGCTTGATGGCGCTGCCTCAGGCGGACAATGACAGAGTGTGACACTGCAAGCCTTCTGGTAACTTCTCGGGCTCCAACTCCATCCTGCAGTCATGCCAGAGCTCTGGCACGATTAAAAAGTCTCGCAGCTTTCGTCTTGGCGGCATGTCGATGCGATATTGAATTTTGCGCAAACGGCGACATGTATTGCCACCAAAGTGAGCACAGTTCGAAACCGTACGTCCGTTTATCACGTGCACCAGAAATTTTAACTGAGGAATGTCCTTGGTGTCGCACACAAGTCGATAAAAAACAGTAAATTGGACTAAAATTCCAAGAGGATTTCTGTGCTGCACGTGGTGGTTTTGTCCCTTTAGGAAGCGTTGCAGTACGCATTGATAAACCATTAATACTTTCAGAGCAAAAAAATTTGAAACATTCTTTGCTGTCTTTTGTTCGGATAAAAAAAACAGGGCTGTCTGTCAAGGTGGTCTTTAACTTTTGTTGAAGTCTGTATGATCAATTTCTGTATGACAGCATGGACCGGAAACACAAACATCAAAATAAAGTAAAACAGAATCGATTTTATTTTTTATTTTTAGTACGGAAACATGCAAAATTTCAACTTTCCTTGATTTCAATGAAGTAGATCTATACAGTATTGTTTGCGCTAGAAAAAAAATAATTCCATGTTTTCGGACAACCAACACCTTTTGTTCTCTCAAATTAAAATATCGATAAGAATTAAAAGATCTGTATTTCTGCTGTGTAACACAGAATGATACAGAATGTCATTTTTACCATCATTACAAACTAATTGGCGTCGGTGGCCTAGTGATCATGCTCTTGGACTGGTAACCTTAAGGTCGAGAGTTCAAATCCCGTCAGGGGCCCGACGCTGCGTCCTTGGGAAAGGCACGTTACACGAATTTTCCTCACTTCACCCAAGTGGAAATGGGTGCCGGCTAAAGACTGTGAAAGATCTTGTTAGTGAGTCAGTGTTTAAGCGCGTGAAATCCGCAGCTTGCACTGTGTGTTTCCTGTAAAGCTGAAAATGTTAAATGTTTCCGAGTGTTATATGGGTTTCTGGGGTAATATATAGTTGTAAAGCGTATAGAGCGTGCTGTAGAGAGTGGATATGCGCTATATAAATGCAATTATCACTCACTGAGGACGCGCTGCTTGGGGGCACTTTAAAAAGAAGCATAATTTCCTTCTTCATTTGGAGGTTCCAGTTCTGGGTTTTTTTATCTTAAAAAAGCAACGCAACAGCATGCATTGTATGAAAAGTGTAAATTTGCGCTTTCGGTGAATGGTTTCCTTTTGGACATATTATTATATGCATCCGCTTTGTCCTCAAACAGTTAAACTCCTACCAACTTAATCATCTAGTAAAATAAGTAGGCCAATCGCTATCACCTGTAACGCATATGTACTAACAGAATAGCATCGGATCAGAATAAAGAGAGAGTTGCAGTAACACATTATGCGAGAGAACACAAAAGATGAAATTTTATTGAGGGTTTTCAATGAGCATCTATTCAAGCATATAGACCAGTGCCCGATTCTACACAGCTCATAATAGAGCACTTTGCATAAACGAGAAATGTAGTGGGTCAGGCTCGATAATTTTGAGTGAAAAAATATCCATAGATTTTTCGCTTATGAAGTTACATATCCTAAAATATCTCTTTAACCGGTCAATCAATGGCCCACATACATTGTACAGTGTATCAATTGATCTTAATTTAATCTTATTTTTCCATAACAGCTGAGGATAGATTCAAAAAACGTTTCTTCATAATTTAAAATAAAATACACATGTACTGATAAATCTTCGTCGTACGTTTTGCATACGCATGGCCTCTGTCACATCTTACCACTGACACTTTAAGTGGCAAAACTTTTTACTAAAAAATAATTTTATAGTGAATATTTTTCTTTTTTTTCCACTATAGGTTCTCAAAACAGGCGTTTAATAAGCATAATATTGCGATTAGAAAAAATGACGGACGTATGGCTTTTAAAACCGATATAGGTCAGTGGAAGACAAAGGCTGGGAAGTACTAAGATTTAGTATTGGGTCCTCGTACCAACACAGCGCGTCCCCTTGTGGTGGATATTGGAAAGACCTCCAGATATGGAGGTTAGCTGCTAACCAGTCGCGAACCAAATGGGAGATGGTCGTGGAGAGTAGAGGCGAAACCTGATGGCACAGGTGTTCAGGCACGGTTCGTCCATAGAGCACGGTCGTGCAGTGCTGCCCAAAATTTTTCAATATTCTATTACGTAAAACACCCACAATAATAAAATAAAAGAAGCCAGAAACAAACACTAGCCAAATATTATATCAAAACAAAGGTCCTCACTGGCGCAATAACTGTCATTTCTATGTCTATAGCGCCGTAAAACATCTACTATGCCATGCCAAAGTCCACGCACTTTAGCTAAACAGAAAAGGATGTTCAACGGTGTAACCTGACCTATAAATCACTGTTGGGGATAACCCAAGCGATGACGACACTCGTAGCGAGTTTGGCGGTACATTAATATTAATAAGCCGGCACATCTCAAATGTGCTCCTGTCGAATAGTGCCGAAACATAGCCCACAGAAGGCAGTCTAAAAATAAACACGATATTCTTTGCCAATGTTATGTGAGCCCCGGAGCAATCCAGCGGAGTGCTCAAGTGAATTGTGATCGGTTCATTGTTTGTTTTGCCACAAGCCTATTTTAAGTGACTCCATAACCGTGAACCTGGGGGAGGTGAACGTGACCGTTCTATGAGTTGTGCCTTTAAGTGGTTTTGTACTGGATAGTGAAAGTTATTACATATACTTGAGTGTTCATGAGTTCCAATACAGGATGAACGAAATTGATATGAGTGTTCATGAATTCCAATACAAGATGAATGAAATTGATGTTTAGCTAACAAACAAATTTAGTACTAGAAATCAAAGCGACAAGTAAAAAGAATGAAAACTCCCTCACCAACCCAAGGATCCTAAAATTATACACCGTCTCATTTACTATGCCCTTGACTATCTTCGGAAGGCGATAGCTTAATTATTATTATGCACGCCCACTTTTTAGCCCCACGAGCCGACCCTGCGGGAGCTTCAATAAATACCTCACACACTCGAAGAAGAAAGGACCATCTTGGCGACGGGAGGCGCCATAAATCCTATCAAAGCCTCTACTGCCTTGTGGGTTGTCAGTGGATGACAAAGGCTAGCAGAGAAAACTGTACACAAACCGTTAGGAGGTAATGGGAAACCACTGCTGTAATCTCCCAACAAAAATCATGGGAAAAAAGGACCTTCAATTGCTTCTAGATACTGTTGTAACAGAGAATGAACGTAAAGGCTTAGTGTTGAATGTAAAAAAATAGAGTATATGATAACATGTGAGGCAGCGTGGTGGAATCAGGCTCTCGTCAAAATAATCAGAATGAAGAAACTTGCATTTTCGGCAGGTTTTTTAACTTTTATAAAAATTTTGCTTTTTGGCTCAACACCTTTAATGTCCATTAAAGAACTCATTTCTGTGTGGATTTTTCTGAAAAATGTCTATTAAAGGCTCAAAAAATGTAAATTTTCAGTTACCACGGAGTCTTAAACTTTAAGGAAATAAGTAAACTTTGGCGGCTATTTCTCACTAACTTTACCTCTGAAAATGGGTGACCTCCATCTCCTTCATTTGTAAATATCTCGACTTGTATTCAAGATAAATGGATATTTTTTCCATCCAAATAAAGACAAGTGAACAAGCTTTAAGATGATACCAATTACTCTACATGCCCAAAAATTGACGAGAGCCTGATTCCATCACGCTGCCTCACATATTAAAAAAGCAGCAAATCCTAGTTGTAATCTCATTAGCAAAGGTGAAAAGATCAAACAAGTCCAACAGTTTAAATATCTAGGATATTATTATATGATGACCTCTGATGCAAAATGTTCCACAAAAATAAAACGGAGAATTACAATGGCTGAAGCTAGTTTCAATCAAATGGGCCCAATCCTGAAAAACAGAAACATCCCAGACTACCAAAATGAAAGTTCTGAAATGCTATGTTTGGACAACCCTTCTATGAGACTGTGAATGCTGGACAATCACTAAAGACAGTGAAAATAAATATAGAAGCAACAGAAATGTGGTTTCTTAGGAGCTGCTAAGAGTATCGTGGAAGGAAAAGAAATCAAATTAGGTAGTGTTTGGTGAAGCCCACGTGGGACTCTCATTGTTAAAAACAATCAGGAGACGACAAATGCAGTTTTTGGGACACCTGAATAGACATAAGGGTCTGTAACATCTAGCTCTCACTGGTAAAATTGAAGGCAAGCGAGGCATGGACAGGCCCTGGGCAACATACTTGGGGAACCTGAGCAAGTGGGTGACCGGGAAAGATCAGGGAAACGTAGCTTTTTAAGAGCATCCGAGCAAAGGAATGATGGGGAACCATGATCGCCGATGTCTGTTGCAGATCTGGCACTGGATGATGATGATATGATAGGTAAAGGCATGCGTGCGCGCGCGTGTGTGTATGTGTGTGTGTGTGTGTGTGTGTGTGTGTGTGTGTGTGT
>NW_004797643.1:417387-419714 GCF_000002075.1 Aplysia californica | reverse complement strand
TTGGTACTATCATTGCCTGTAGGTATCTAAGTATCGAGTACCTGGTATCGATACCTGCCCATCACTAGTGTGCGTGTCGGGGAGGGGGTTTGGGCAAGGAGATTAAAAGTAATGGAGGATGCTCTGTGGCCGGCACCGCACGCCTGATAGGAGCCCTCTCTCGCGGCGGAACTGTGGTCTACCTGCGCTGAGCGAATGCCCGACTTACGCACTGAAATCTAGATAAGAAAGAAGGTTTTCTTCCGAGGTCCTTGAGATTAGGCAAGTCAATTAGTAAAAATGCCTTGCATCTGTGTTGTATTTAAGTGTAAGAACCGATGTGATGCTGCAGTGGACCGAAGTGTTCACAGTTAAGTTGTTTTCCTTTTAAAAAATTTGAATGAAAGTGTTTTTACCCCCAGCAACACAATTTAGATCATGAACATTCATAAGAGGCTGGCTCCGGCGCTACCTGCCAAGGCCAACCCAGGCTGAAAGGGATACAACACCCCAGCAGAAAGACCGAGGTACTCAATTTTTTTTAAAGTATTCTTATTCTTATAAATAAATATATATATATATATATATAATTATTTTGTGTGTATGTATATACATATTATACATTTATATTGCTCTCCATTGTGTGTGCAAATTAGATGCTACTGTTGTCTAAATGTAGAGGCTCCATTAGAACAGGAAATCAATAGGCCTACTCAACAACAATAATGATTAATATTTTCTATGTTAAAGAAACACCAAACCATATCAGATGAAGGGAGAGGGTAGGGTGGGGTGGATAAGAGTTTGAGTCTTGTTAGACAGAACTATACTCGGTTTAATTCTATTGTTGTAGTCTTCACCTAAGATCCCACAATCAATCATTCCGGTTCAGTTAAGATTCTGCTGTTAAAAAATAAACCAAACAAAGCAACAACAAATTTTAATACAGAAGAGTCATCACTAAGATCAATTATCCCCCCCCCCCCCCCCCCCCCCCCCGGAGTGTAATAAGGGATTAAAAACACTGCTCTCCATATCATACTTTACTGAACAACAAAAAAAACCTTCAAAGGTCATCCACGCTCATGCATGCGATCACACCTCCAAAGGTGCTGTTATCTCTTTTTTTTAAATATTTGAAATCATTGTGCGCTCCGCTTTGTGAAAACCAGGAAACAAAATTATTGTAATCAATAATATTATTATTTATAGACTAAGACATACTGTTAGCAATCAGATAAAGCTGGCATCGACCCTCTGTTGTGTTCGTTATTCCTTACACATAAAGTTAGTTATGCCACACGCCTAGAATCATGCAATCATAATATCTTAAATTCAGTTTTAAAGTATATTTTTATCCATTTCTAATACTTAAATATTTTAGCATCTTGAAAGATTATCTTTATAATTTGGTATGTTTGATAATTTTATGTTACTTGGACTAGTTTACTTCTTATTTTACACATCTTTTTTTATTTTTAAACTAGATTATAACATAAAACTCTGAAAGAATTGAACAGTCCGTATCACACACATAATTTTTTTTCTCCCTGTCATTATCCGTCAGCCCGTCAGTTGATCACAATCTCTCTCTCTCTCTCTCTCTCTCTCTCTCTCTCTCTCTCTCTCTCTATATATATATATATATATATATATATATATATATATATATATATATAATCTTCTCTCTCTCTCTCTGTCTGTCTCTCTCTCTGTCTGTCTGTCTGTCTGTCTGTCTGTCTGTCTGTCTGTCTGTCTGTCTGTCTGTCTGTCTGTCTGTCTGTCTGTCTGTCTGTCTGTCTGTCTGTCTGTCTGTCTGTCTCTCTCACTCTCTTTTTCTTTCTCTCTCTCTCTTTCTCTCTTTTATTTAATTTTTCCCATCCTCCTTCGTCCCTTCCCAAGGCCCGCCCCTCCTCTTTCATCCCTGCCCCATCCCCTTTTCCTTGCATGCATTCCCCCACCCCGCCCACCCCCACAACGCGGCACAGCCCGATAAGATTCTATAAAAAGAAACGCCACAGTTCGAGATTTAGCCCACACTCGACGGCCATATTTGATCCCCACCGCGGCGTACTGCTCGTGGCGCCGCGAAGAGAGAGAGGAGGCTCCATTAGTCCTAAACTCCTTGGTTTGGCCTCGTAATGTGGCCTCGTAGGTAGTACGAATTTCCGCGACGTGGCGGTTTGACCAGAGAAGTGTCTCTGGTTTGACGGGAGACGATTTAAAGTTACGAGCCGGCACGATAACAAACATGAAGGAATGAGGTTATGTTGCGACAAAACAGCTGTGAATCCCACTTGTCCATTTGAGCGCCTTCAAATCGGCAAGGTGTTTTTTAATGTTGATTC
>NW_004797643.1:381101-417287 GCF_000002075.1 Aplysia californica | reverse complement strand
CATGTTTGTTTGGATTTACTTAAAACTGAATGAAAATCGTCATCAGCAATAAACCTCTAGTCAACAGTTCAGTTGACAAAAATCTGACCGCCGGTCTTGCCCAGTTAACAAACCGCCCCTGGATCTAAGTACTTTTTAACCCTATCCGTATGCCCTGGGGTCATTTTGTACCCCCGGGGTTGTATTCTTCACAATTTAGAATACTTTTAGTGCGAAGATCTCTTTGAAACTTTCAGTATTTCTCAAAAAAATAATTTTGATAAACTGCTAAGCAAAGCGTACGGATCGGATTAAAGAGTAAATTTTTTCTTTGGAAAGTGATGGCACAGAGTTCCCCTCGTCGTATGGATACGATAGTAAAACACGACGTACGGATAGGGTTGCTCGCTCACGCGTAGCCAGACATTTCTGTGGGCAACGCTGAGTGCACAATAATGGGGTTTTGGAACAATTATATTATTTTTTAAATACTAATTTTTGTGTGTATGTGTCTGTCCAGAGTCTATTCTGTCATCCCGATAATTGTTTTGAGTCTTGTGGTCTTCGAATTGACCACTATAAAAATCGAAACCTAAAATGAATTATCTCTTGAAGTGGCAAAAAGTGTTGAATTTGTCCTTGTTCTAAATACAAAATAATCATATTTGGGGGAGGGGGGGTATTCTTAAAATCTCTCTATCTTAGAAGAAGTTTGATCGTTGTGGAAGAACTTTAACTAATAATAATATTGTTCGTCGTATTCCCCGCTCTGTAGGCCTACTTTTCGAGGGTTTAAAAAATAATTCAAATAAAACAATGAAGAATAATATGCATGCATTTCAGCTAAACTAAACAGTTGAACGCTTATTTTTCTGGGTGTGGGGACGAAGTGGCTGCAGAGCCTTTGTATTAATTCTAAATTACACAGCTAATGACTCGTGTCCGACACTTTACAATATAGATCTAATATCATTATAGTTAATTTAACTTGTTGTCAAATTCCAAGACTATTAATCCAATTGATACTTGTTTTGTTACCCTGAGAAGTGTATGTTTTCAAATAATAGCATCATTTATCTTTCATCAACGATCTTCAACTACAGAAGGCCAATAGACCCAATAACACCCCGGCGTTGTACCTTCACCACTAGACGCCATTAAAACAAGCCTGACATGTGGCAACAGAATCGTATTCTATTTTATGTTTTTCTTTAAATTATGTTCAGTTTTATGAAATTTTCATTAAGAGTGGGAGACCAAAAGCAGTACGACACCTTTTCAAATTAGTTTTTACAGTGTGTTATAAAAGCTGTCGAGGATAAGAGATGATTTTATAGATTTACCCAGATTATCATACTAGAGTCTACATCATTCTGCCGAGACACTCGTGTTTGCTTTTTGTCTTTTGCGACTGATCGAGAGTAGTAAACCAATGATAAAGTGGTTTTACATGTTCTGATGTGTAGTCTACTTGATATAGCAATGTCCATACAGCACGTAAAAAATACCTTAACACTATTAACACCATCCGGGAACACAGGGGGAAAAAACAACAACAAACCCTGTACATTGTGTGCCTACCAAGAGCGATAGCAACGGAACTTTCAAAGAGCTCTCATTTTTGTTTCTCCGTTCAACGGGCAGTCGCAGGATTGGTCACATGAAAGGTATTGAAAGATCTTTGACTTTCTTTCACTTCCTGTTTTCTTTATCCGATCCGATCGTTGAAGCCCAGCGACAGAAAGAGGCGTCCGTCAACCGAACAGGCTAACATATTACAAATTGCGGTTCTTGTATGAGTGCAGCTTCTCATTAAAGTTTCCTACCTGCTGCTACAACGCTGCCAACTAAGGTTTGATAGTCTTATGCATCATACTTTCTCTCTGATTTGCTTCCATTGTCAAAATAGAAAGCAATGTCAATGTCAGCAGGGAGAGTGAGAGGGGAAGGACTTCCGTAACGAGCGACCACCCCATCAAACACAATAAAGAAGAGGCCTAACCCTAACCCAAACCCTAATCCTACCCCTACCCCTAGCCCTCAATCCTGCTCTGTCTCATAGTGGTCGCTCGTTACGGAAGTCCTCCCCTGCGGGAGGGGGAGGGGGGGGGGGCGGGTTTATGTCGCCTGATAACTGATAAAAAAGCCTATTTCGCACCTTGCCTTCATTCCGGTCCCTTGTGAGTCCGGCCCCTGGCTCAGCGCACACGCGCCCATCATCTCTGTTCAGTTTGTTTTCAGTAAAGAGAGCACACATATATCATCATATAGGCCTATGTAGCAAGGCAGCAAGGCCACCTCTATTCTCACCCCGGGTGAGAATAGTGCAGGCAGGCGAGTCTTTTGGCTATTCTCACCCGGTGCGCGTTCACCGTTATACTCCTAGAGTAGGCCCGCATCACCGCGCTACTGTTTTAGTGCGCAACCCCCGGTCTCTTGCTTTGTTTTGGATAAGAACAGCGAAAACGAGGTCATTTTCTGTGAGCATGCGCAGAATGCAGCTTATTTCACTTTCGTTTTGGAGGTTCCTGTCAACACACGTGATTCTACGGTGTCGGAAAGTTTTGCCCCTTCATATTAATGGTTTTCGTAACCGGTATCGGTCAATTTACTAAGCGCTTGAGTAGTCGATTATTTAGCACATCTAGCTAATCTAGCTCTAATGTATCGTAGAATGTATACTAGAATCGATAAATACTATCGCAGGCTGCTTCTTAATGCCCAGGAACATGCCAGATAGGGTTGCGCACTGAAGCAGACCAAATTTGTGCAGTCCGTTTCAGTGCGCAATATCGGCTTTTTTGCTATTTGGCATTGATAGTGTGGCTTCTAGGCCCTTTGTTTGTTTTACTTATTAAGTTATTTCTTTATGACCTGCATTGTGCACTGAAACAGACTGTTTTCCTTCCATTTGGATGCATTATATTGCCATTGGAAGATGATAAGTTAATGTATTCATGTCAAAATTAATTAATATGGAAATATAATCTCCAAAATTTTCAATTTCTTCTTTTCATGTCTTTTTCTTCATCTTTTTTGCCCTTTTCCTTAAAGAATACTAGTCTAGGTATAGTCTAATTCTTGTTTTCTTCTTTCACTTCCTTGTGTCCACAGCACCTTTCTTTTTCAATTTCTTCTTTTCACGTCTTTTTCTTCTTCTTTTTTGTCCTTTTCCTTCTAAAATACTAGTCTAGGTATAGTCTTATTCTTGTTTTCTTCTTTCCCCTTCTTGTGTCCACAGCACCTTTCTTTTTATCCATTATCAAAACACATACACAAGGTGTAAGGAAATCTCCTGTCAGGGGACGCACAGCTCCCAAAAAGAACACGCCTAATTGACCTTGGCCTTCCGTTATGGTCAGTACAGGAACTTCTTGCAAGGAAAAGAAGACAAAGCAAGGATAGAGAAAGATGAAAAGTGTCAGAAAAGAGCTAGATCTAGATCTAGAGCTGTAAACATGGTACTACTGCGCACCCAACAAGACGATATGTTGCACCAAACCAGAAACCTTGCGCACCAAACCAGACACACGTTACCAGACAAACACCACCACAACATCTAAAAATTTTAAACTGCTGTTACAGTAATGCGCTGCACCGTAGAGAGGAAGTTTTTCTAACTTCTGGTGAAAAAATCATGAAGATCGACCTGTAACTTCCAGAGATATCCACAAAAGATCGCTTACTGTATATCGCACCACAGGATGTACTCTAGATCTAGGCCAACCAATTTTGCGTTCACCCTAAAACACAGAATTCTGTGCTGTGAACAAACGTTCCATTACTTCTGTTACCCTACTAAATTTACTAAAAGCGTACAATTTTGTCTGTGGGCAGTGGAGAGAAAGAGAGAGAGAGAGGAGTAGCGCGAGAACTTCCGGGCAAAACAAAATGGCGACCCGCGTAGTTCGGCTCGATTCGAAAAGTTAAATAGCCGTAGCATCTTTGTAGACGACCAAATTAATTTACTTTTGTGTTTTAACATCATTTTTTAACTTTGTTTTGGTCAATTTGATCGTCCACACCGATAGACAGTATTCAGAAAGAGATAGAGAGAGAGAAGAGGGGAGGAGTAGATCTTGCGAGAACTTCCGGGCAAAACAAAAGGGCGACCCCCGTAGTTCGGCTCGATTCGAAAAGTGAAATAGCCATAGCATCTTTGTAGTCGATAAAATTAGCTTACTTTTGTGCTATAACGTAATCTTTTCTTCTTTGCCTTTATCTAGCAATGCCAATCGCCCGCTGCGCCTTCGGCCAGAAATCGGCCTCCGCGTGAGGGGTATTTTTTGGGCCGCTCGGAATCAGAAGTGACTCTCTTCTAAGTTTAGTTACGGGAAAACTCCTGGACGAAAATAAATGAAACTCGGCAACCAACCAGAGGAAAGGTTAAACTAACGACATGCCAGCGTACAATCCCGAACGATTACTAGAACCGGAGATATTGCCGTGTTTGTGCGAATTTCCTCTGCGGTTCGAAAACTAAGCGGAGTTGCGGGTTGATCGCCGACCACACAAGCGCCCCACATGTCTTCTTTATTTCTGTAAAATTTCAGATCTCTGCCTTTAGTAGATTTTCCGTACCAACTTAAAATTACCACCCATCCATTGATAAAACCCTAGATCTAGAAACTTGATCGCGCATTCCAAACGCGACGTGCCGGCACGCAAGAGGCGCGTGATCGCTAGGCGGCATGTGATTGGCTGCCTATAACCAAATGGGTCACCGATGACTACATCGCGGGTTATCCCGATAGCGCTTTACTGAGTTTTAGAAGGGGTGATCGCGTCGCGGTAAAAACGATGTCACGCAATTCAACAAATTTCATGCAAATATCAGTCTTTCAGATCCAAAGTAATAAAGACATCGAAAAAGTGATAGCAGAACTAGATTCGGCACTAAAAATCACATGGGGATGCCAAGTTTCATTAATATGCTCCAATTCATTACTGACTTATGAACAGTTTTTCCTCAAAATACATCAAAACATGTCCCACATTTTGGCGATTTTTTCCTATATGAAGGTCCTCCAACATTTTGCAAACAAAAATCCCAATAACTTTTATTTATCAATGGATTTTTAAAATTGAAGAACCATAGTTCTTAGAATTTACTCTATTTTCATTTAAGTCCATTTTAAAGCAATTTGGATGAAAATTTAATTTTTCATTGTCATTGCTACTTTATCCATTTGATCATCCACATCGATAGAAAGTATTCCGAAATTAGGAAAAACAGGTCTTGTTTAACACCGGGTGAGAATAGCCTACGGTGGCAAGTCTCACCCGGGGTGAGAGGTCGATCGTATTTCTATTCTCACCTCGGGTGAGAATAGCCACTTCCATCATGTAGCAATGCCAATCGCCCGCTGCACCTTGGGCCGGAAATCGGCCTCCGCGCGAGGAGTAATTTTTGAGCCACTCAGAATCAGAAGTGACTCTCTTCTAAGTATAGTTACAGGAAAACTCCTGGACGAAAATAAATGAAACTCGGCAACCAACCAGAGGACATGCCAGCGTACAATCCCGTACGATTACCCAAACGTCATCACTAAGCACAAAAGCAAAATCTCTATAACCTCAGAAATGACCCATCTTTCGAAGTTTGTTCACACATCACACTGTTGTTCCAGGAATCCTATGTAAACACCGCAATTTCACTAAAATATTCAATAGGGTAGCCTGAAAACACGCAAAACAGCCATGTACATCACATTCAAAGCCTGATTCTTGTGCGTCACCGGACGCTGACAGCAATGACTACTTTCGTTTTTCTCTTTCCGCTGTTGCTTCCGCTGTTTTCTGGGGAAGCGGGTATGGGGAAGTCACTCGAGAAAACAATTATATCTGGGCACTGTTGATGATCAGTTCAAAACAAAAGTGGGCTAAAATTCGACTTCCGGTACGTCGCAAAGTGACGACGATCGCGGCGAATGTTAAACAGCCGACCGAAATCGTAGATCTAGGAACCCGATGTTCCTTTCGCACTTCACAGCTTTTGAAGTATTGAATAAACAAGGAAAAGCAAAAAGATTTAACCAGCTGTGGTTACTCTACTGAATGAATAATAACGGTGTTTTCTGAAACACCTAGTCCATGACGACACGACGGACGCATAAGTGATCCAAATTATTTGTTTATTTGCAGACAAGAAATAAACCGATTTCTTGAGCAAGTGAACCTTTTTGGATGACAAATAGCATAGGATCAAAGCACAGGTTTTTTAAAAAACATCAAAATATGCTAATACTAAATTTTGGACATTCATGGAGGTTTGCATTGGTGTGCGCAAAATGACAGTCCAGGAATCACTAAAAAACTAACATTTTTGGCACAAAATTTACAAACTCAAGATTGTAAAGCTGACACGAGGTCTGAAGCTGCTAATGCAGGTTCTAATCATATTTGACATGTGTATAAGTTTTGGTGGAATAAATACTAATGCATCACATTTTATGCACACTAATGTGAGATGTACGTGTTTTTCCCCACGTTTTGGCAATGGCTCTATTATATATTTTTAAAATTGAAAACTTCCATCTTGCTTGTCATTTTTTAAATCATCCCTTTGAAGCAGAGGAATTTCTAAAGAAAAATTACTGTAAATTTTTACTTTCACTCCCACACACATATCAAATTATGGGTTAAAACAGGGGAACATGCCCCCCTGTAACCCCCAGATTTTATTTTTTTTTAGCCCAGGAGGGCAGGCCCCCCTGAAACCCCCCGTTGTAGATCTTGTGTAATATAGCTCGATTAACAAAAATCAAATATTTTGAAAATTATTAATTTGTGAGGGAAATGAAGTTGATGTTATAGTGTTCAGCGCCTCAATATTTAGTTCAAAATGGACATGCGGTAGCTGAGTAAGACGGGAAGGAAAGTAAAAGAACACCAAATCTAGTCTAGATCTAGATCTATAGTTATGCAAGGACGAAATCTCAAAGAGTTGAACGCAGCTGATACCTACACAATTGTAGATCTAGGTCTAGATCCGGCCTGATTTTAAAAACATTAAAGACTCAGGGTGGGGGTGAGAATAGCGGGTCCTGAGCTATTCTCACCTCTAATATTGGTGGCCATTAAAAAGTGCCTGGCTGTTTGTATAGTCCCAGCGAATACACCAGTCATTTCGTCATACCGGTGCAGTCAAGATGTCACAATCATCTTGTCACACCCCAAGTCCTTTAAGGTTGAAGGGAGACGGTCATTTCGTAGCACACAATAAAGTTTTTAGGTATAACTGTTGATGAAAGGTGTCATTGGCAAGATCATATTAGTGCTGTTAACCCTATCCCAGAGATGTCAACCTGTACGATTTTATGTATTTTAGTAAGAACGAAAATACGCAAATACGACTTTTCATGAAAAAATATGCATCCTGGAATGCGAAAAATACGAGATTCAGCTTGGGCGAGTAATCTTAATTATCTCAAGTCCCATCTTTTGTAAAAATAGTCTCAGTATCGCGGAACTGGAATATTTGAAAACAAAGTCCAGGTCAGTAAGTTCAATTTTGCCGGTAGGGATTGTGATATTATTCGTTCAGCTTTTCCCGGTCCGAGAGTACGTTTCACTTTCACGCGGACAGGTGGCAGGCGGAAGTGTATGTGACACCGAGGTTCGATCGGGAAAATCAAGATCTACTTTCGCTTTCGTTACCTCAGAGAAGTTTGCCAGCAGTAGGCCTAGTCTGATAACACAACATTTGTGACATGCTGGTTGTGCAGTATAGATCTAAACGCTGTGTCGCCGTGCAAATAAAATTTAATCAATACTCAGACTCGTATCTGTGCTGTCACTTCTGGAATAAAAAGAGAAGAAAATACAAGCGTTGTCCAATTTTTAGATTGTCTGGCTCGCCATCGTGACCGGTCAGTGACCCTGCATGCATTCGCATCATAAAAATGGCCTCGCATAAAAATACGGCATCGTGTGAGCAAAGACCATCTTTGGTGGGAGTGACGACGTGGCGAAGTATAGGACTACAGAATAGGGGAGAGGGTTATTGATTTTTTTTTTATAAAGATACACTGGGAGGCTGGGGGGGGGGGGGTAGGGGTGAAGGCAACACCAGAGGACAAGAACTTGGAAGCAATTTCAATATTTATTAGAGCTTCTGCAACGCGCGCGTTGGTGCAGGCCGTGTGCGGAATCAGGACCCTTCATACTTGTTGTTGTTCGCGTTTCATTGGATGGGTGATAGTAAATTATACCTACAGTGTATGTTGTAGCTTTCTGTTCAAGACTGGCAGATTTTCAATGTCACTACATCTTGCTCTCCCACAGTTGTTACAACTCGTCACACTGTGTGGGTCTACTTTAGCCATTCAAGTTATTGCTCTTCTCTGAGTTTGAGCAATAATTTTAGTCTGTCAGTACATAACATGAATCATGACACTCAGAGTGGTTCTTGATAGTTGAAGTTCTTGTTCTAGGCCCTTCCGAATGCTCAAAGCAGGATTAATTTTTTATACAATAAATTAATGAGAGGAAAATATTATAATAGATTGAAATACTTAAGTCAAACAAGACCCCAATACGACACTGAACACTAACAAGTTGTTGACTGGATACATGAATATTGTACGCGTGTGTGCTCCCTTCTTCGAGCTGGTGAGCTAGTTATTTTTTTTTCAGGAAATATTGCTGGACACCCTGAACATTTTACTAGTTGGTCGGTCGGTCGTGGGGAATACACATTTTCCCCTGAAAATACAATTTTCTTATTTCCTAATACTCATTTCAGTTTTCTGTGGTTGGCATCTCTGCTATCCGTACGTCGTGTTTTACTATCGTATCCATACGACGTGGGGAACTGTGTGCCACCACTTTCCAAAGGGGACATTTACTCATTAATCCGATCCGTACGCTTTGCTTAGCAGTTTGGCAAAATAATTTTTTTAGATATACTGAAAGTTTCAAAGAGATCTTCATACTAGAAGTATTCTTAGAAGAAAAAAATACAACCCCGGGGGTACAAAATGACCCCAGGGCGTACAGATATAATGGTTAAACATAAATTAACTAATTGAAATGTACAGTACTGCAATTTTGCTAAAAGATATATTATAGATCCTTAATTTCACACAAAGCCTCTTTACCAGACAGTTTTTGCCTTTTTAAACTATTGCTCAACTATGGAACATTTGGGACGAAGATTTAATTTACCTTAATAATTTATATGACTTCAAAAAAGCTTTAGGCTGATCCTCCAAAACCCTACAAGCATATCAATTTTGGAGAGATATATAAGCAAAGTCATTTCGTCACACATAATTGGGATGTGACAAGAGACCGAGTGACGAAATGACCGGTTACCGTCCCAGCAGACCATTAGAAATAATAGTAAACTTGGTCAAATATTTGGGAAATGCGTACTGTGGATTAGAAGGAAAACTCCTAGATACTTTCAAGCATGCATTTTATGGAAACATAATGGAAGTGATGACTCAGATGATGAGCCACCTCACTATCAATCCGTGGTCCATGCTAGTGCTAGTATCTTGTTTCTTACCAATTTACAATGAGATGGCCATGCCATGATAATTAGGCAGGTAGAAAAAAAAATATGTGAGAGAAGCAGGCAATTTTCTAGATCTGCACTTTCTGTTCACGTTTGCTAGATTTGGATTAAGATTAGGGAAGGGTTTGATTAAGTTCACCGTTGTCACCTAACTCCTAACCCTACCCCTAATATTTTTTTAATATATATGAGCAATTGCCAAAACGTGAGACTCTCTTAAGACTCAGTGGTGCAAAAAAAATTTTCTTACCAATTTGACTCTCTTTTCTGTCAGTCACAGATTGACATTTAGTGCTCATATTCCTAGAGTATCAGAGCAAGGAGACGTACGGTTTTGGAGATATGGGTCTATTGGTTTGGCAACTACTGTATTTCTTGTATGTAACAGTGATGACAAAAACAGATAAGCAGCAAGGCAAATTATGGACTTTAAATTCCATTTGTTTAGTAAACAAAGATTTCGTACACTATGAACTCCATTCATAATGGTAATATGAATGACAAGCTTTGTAAAAACGAGGCAGTGCACAGAACATGTCATCATTGTTATGTACAAGAAAGGATACACATTGAACATTATCATTAACAACACATCACATAGTGAAAGGCTGTACAAATACAGTTATCAAAGCCTCAGTACCAGAAAAACACATGTGTAAAACAATTTTTAAACTAATATGAGGCAAAAGCACAAAATCAATTGAGCTGACCTGTACATAACAGTGATGACAAACATGACTTGTACATAACAATGATGACACAATGTACAGGAAAAGACAAAAGTCTTGCCTCCATAGAGAAAAACGCACTTTAAGAATAAAAAAACCCAGGAGAGGTTTCTTTTGCTTTGAAACAGATACCAGGTCATATCAAAGACAGTAGACAATCACAATTACGTTGCTAATTATGACAAAGAGTACTCGTACATAACAGTGATGACAAAACATACTGGGAAAAGGTAAAATCATGCCTACAAAGAACAAATTTGCACTATGAGATACACAGATCAATAAAGGCGTATTTTGTTTCTAAATGAATCTTGCATGTGTATGAAATATATTTTGAAAACTTATTGATATTAGCAATTATGAAAAATATTACTTGTACATAACAATGATGACACAATGTATTGGAAAAAGGCATATCATGCCAACAAAGAGCAAATGTGTACTTTTGAGTTAGACAGATAAACAAGGACATGTTTGTCTATTTGTTTGAGTAAAAAGAGCACACATGACTTTAAAAATGTTTGCTCTTAGGACAATGTAATTTCTAGTACGTCGGTCAGTCTTGTACGGCTGCATGACGACACCCCAAACGTCATCACTAAGCACAAAAGCTAAATCTATAACCACAGAAATGATCCATCTCTCGAAGTTTGTTCACCCATCACACTCTTGTTCCAGGAATCCAATGTAAACACCACAAGTTCACTAAAATATTCAACAGAGTAGCCTAAAAACACGCAAAACAGTCCAGTACGTCACATTCAAGGCAAGATTCTTGTGCGTAACCGGAGGGTGACGGCAATGACTACTTTAGTTTTTCTCTTTACCCTGTTGCTCCCGCTGTTCTGGGGAAGAGGGTAAGGGGAAGTCACTCAAGAAAACAATTATATCCGGGCACTGTTGATGATCCGTTCAAAACAAAAGTAGGCTAAAATTCGGACTTCCGGTGCGTCGCAAATTGACACCATTAACGGCGAATGTTAAACAGCCGACCGAAATCGTAGATCTAGGAACCCGATGTTCCTTTCGCGCATCGCGGCTTTTGAATTATTGAATAAACGATGAAAAGCAAAAAGATTTAACCAGCTGTGGTGATTCTACTGAAAAATAATGGTGTTTTCTGAAACACCTAGTCCATGACGACACCACTGACGCACAAGTGATCCGAATTATTCGTTTATTTGCAAACAAATAAACCGATTTCTTGAGCAAGTGAACCTTTCTCGATCACAAATAGCATAGAATCAAAGCACAGGTTTAAAAAAAACACCCAAAAATACTAAATTTTTGACATTCTTGGAAGTTTGCATTGGTGGGCTCAAAATGACACTCCAGGAATCACTAAAAAACGAACATTTTTGGCACAAAATTTACAAACTCAAGATTATAAAGCTGACATAGGGTCTGAAACTGCTAATGCAGGTTCTACATCCTATATTTGACATGTGTATAAGTTTTGGAGGAATAAATACTAATGCATCACATTTTATGCACACTATTGTGAGATGTGTGTGTTTTTCCCCACGTTTTGGCAATGGCTCATATACGTACACCTCAATCTTTAAAGCAGCATGCATATTTGTTTGATCGATACACTGAAGGGCTCCAGGGACAAAATAGCTGTGGGATTGGAACCTCATGGAGGGCCTTTATATGCATGAACTATGGACAGTAGGGTTACAACCGAGCTGACCAGCAAACCCCAAGACAAGTAAACTAGCAATGGAAACCGGATGTTAAGTATCAAATAAAGTTTTCCTGAGCAGGCCTGCTTTTCTTTGACTGCTAGTGACTAAAGTGTCTTTTATGCTAAGCTTAGAGAACATGGCTCTTTTTACTTTTAGTATTTTTTACCTTTAAATAGTTATAGTAGAGTAAGAGATTTGATCAAGGCTAACCTGGAGAACTGTGAATTGTCCAAAGGCCTTAGATAATAGTCTACAGTCAAACACCTACTCCAACAGCCACCTATAATATTATAATACAATCATGCAGCACAACTGGCCACATCCCATTTTAGTAGTCTTGTGGTAACGCTGCTGGACTTTTAATCGTGAGGGTGTAGGGGTTAGAGATGTCATAGAGAGACACTTTACTCTAATTTTTCTCACTTCACCCTGGTAAGTATTGGTACTGGCTGAAGAATTCGTCAGTAACTTTTGTGTTTTAGCGCCTATAAATGGCAGCTTTCATCGTATGCTTCCGTGGGAGTTAAGATTGTTTTAGAATGCTGTCAGGTCTGCTGGGGTAATAGTTTAGATTATAAAGTGCATGCATAGAACTTACTGTTGAGTGAAAATTTGCTCAATACATCCTTCTTTTCTTTGTGTTTAACTTTCTAAGTAATGCCTCTAATATGCAGCTTTTATTGACCAAATTTTGTTGCAGAACTACAAATTTTTTTGGTATGTTTCAGGCATGGCTGCTCTTGAGTTTTCTGCCTCGCTAAAGCCAGCAGACCCTTATGACAATGCTGTGCTGATCATTGGCCAGCTGAAACATCTGGGAAAGTTGAGGTATGAGGATGTTCAATGCAAGTTTGGAGGCAGAGTTGATGCTGAGGTAAGTCCTTTCACTTTAATAGCAGTACACATAATGGATGTACCTTTTCTTGTGGTTTAGATCTCGTGTCTTTGCTCCGCATTTACATTTTTTTTTTTTGTTCGAGATGATGTTGTTAAGCATTAAGTATGTTGATTGCAGATGTGCCGATTTTCTTGATAAATCTAGAAATCCAGACCAGATTTCTGACATTGTCCGCATTTTGCCTGACTTATTGATACATGATGAATTAGACCAATGTGAACTGTAAATTTTGAGTTCCCCCATGCATGTTTCTTCGAGAGCCACAAAGTTTAGATCTGAGCAAAGGAATGAATGGCAACGATATCTGTTGCAGGTCTTGCTCTTGATGATGATGAAGAAGAGAAAGTTAAGACTGTTGACCTTTTTCTTTTTTCATTTCAGCAAGTTTTATTATTTAGGACTTTCTGAATCTATGGTATGTGCTTGGGTTAAGATTCCAAGGTTGGGCTATGGGTTGCTAAATTTGGAATTTTTTAACAAAGATTAATCCTGTGAATTGATTTGCCACATTTTGGTGGCTACTATTGAGCAATATGACAATGAAATATTTGTTTCATTTTCATAACGTAAACTTCTTTCTCTCGGATCTAAATTCTATGTCGTTGTAGAAACACCAACATTTATAGCAACAAAAATTTTATTTCATATTTTGAGGGGGGGGGGGGGGGTTTGTGGGGGATTTTTTCCTTCTTTTTTTGTTTTTTGTTTTGTTTTGTGAATGCAAACATTCACTCTCAGCTCAGTCCAATGTTATGTCCTTGGGAAAGGCACTTTACACAAATTTCCTATTTTGCTTGGTCCTTTCGGGGATGAATGTTAAACGTAAATGTCCCACATCTTAAATAACCTAACCGTGTTGATAGACATTAAACCTATACCATATCACCATTTTTATTTTTTTTTCAGACTTTCAGCATCTGCATCAACAGTCTGCACCCATCCCCCACGGACCAGTGCTCGCTGTGGCTCAACAGCGCCACCGTGGCTGCTCTGCCCCTCAAGTGCAGCCGGCACAACACACCGTCGCGATGCCATGCCCTAACTCGTCTGGTCAAGAGCTGTCTAGCTGGTGGTCAAGAGTATATTGTGGTGAGGCTGGCCGGAGTGTATGAAAATATTAGTAAGAAGAAGAAGAATGAATGATAATAATACATGACATCCATGTTGTGCAATCCCATAATTTACAATGCTCAATGGAGGAGACCTGAATGTCAAAGTCAGGGGAGGGGGCTCTATTGGCCTAGAGGTTAAGGTGTTGGCCTCTCATTCAAAGGTCCCGGGTTTAAATCCGGGTAGCAACTGAAAAATCTTCTCTAAAATTGTCTCCTTTCACCTCCTTTCCTGCTCTCTAGCAATGTTCTGTCATCTGCTTTTGTCTCCTCTTTCTGCCCCTACCCCCCTCACCTCCTTTGCCTCCTCTTCTGGGATCCTGACTCTTTCTGCTGCTACTCCATCCTTCTTACTGCTGTCTTTCAGCCACACCCCTGATCTTCTGGTAGGAAAGGTCTACACCTAGCCTTCTCGGACAAGGGCAAAAAATCTCGGAGGGCCGGTGTGCAAGTTGCTCACGTTAAAGATTGCTTGGTGGTCTAAAATCGATAAGAGTAGGCTTTGGCCGCCACCCGGGCAAAATTCAAAATTTCCTAAGAACTGGAAAAGTTAAATGTGTACCGCACGCTCATTTGACCTTATGCAGTTGCGAGCACCGTAAAATACTTGCCAAAAAAAAAAGTCAGGGGACCCAAAAATATTTTAAGTGTTGTTTTTTTTTTATGGAGATAAGAACTGTAGATATGACTACAGTGACAGGGCCTGATGTGTTTAATTAATGTGCACCCTAAAGCAAAAACAACATTTTTAAATAGCATAGGTTTTATAAAAAGACATGAAATGGCTTCTTTTTATAAAATGGAATAGAGTGAAATTATAATAACCAAAACTTTTTGTCTAGTCTCTGTAAAGTAAGCTTCTTAGACTTGGTTTGTGAGTGGTTGTCAGGTGCTCTAGTGTGGTTTTGCTCCATCTTTCCAGTCAAATGTCCATCCATTGTCCTTATCTTTCCTCCGTCTCATCTTTGTATGTTACTCTCTAGTAAAACCTCTAATCTTTGGCACTTTTATTACCTTATTTTGTTACAGTGCTGTCTGATTTTTTACTAAAAGTAAAACCAACACCCCCCCCCCACCCCCCCCCACCCCCACACACACATTAATAACTACTGTTTTCTACATGTCCACATGCATAGATTATCCGTGTAATTCTTATGTTATTTTCATCACAAACATATTTTTTATATTGTACAGATTGTGTGTGAACGCGAGAACGTGTACGCCTCTGGACTTGCTGTAGCGAGAGCCCTTCCTCTGTTCACTGCAAAGTCTGGGTCCCACAGCCTTTCCAGGAAAGTGAGTGCTAGTGGTCTTCTTGCTTTTTGTCTTTCTTTAACATGTGTCAGAAGCTTATGATTTAAACAATTTAGTTTTAGCACAATGTATTGTTTATGTGTTGCTGCTATATTTGTAAAGCAGGTATTTTTAAATTTGGATTAAGCACACTATTAGTGTTATATATATCATTATATTATCATTATTTATATATTATTATTATTATTATTTATTTGACAGGTGACAGTGGAGTTTCTAGTGCTGGATGAAGAGCGCAGGATTTTCCTCACAGACGAGGAGCTGGAGTGTATGTCTGTGGCAGCCACGAGCCTGAGGTTGGCAGCCAGCATTGTGGACACTCCGTGCAGCGACATGAGTGTGGACAACTTTCTGCAGGTCGGTGTCTTGGGGAGATTTTGTACAGCATTTCAGTGCTGCCTGATTAGATTGTTGAAGTGTTTCTACTGTCAAATACTATCTCTCACTGGATGCAGTATTTCAGATGCTTTATCATGTCATCACTGCACTAGCAGAATTGCATAGAGTTGTACCAAAATGCAACTAGCCTTTTATTTTGTTTGGAAAATCCAAAACAAAAATGCGCTGGCAGTCAGAAAAGAAACGTACGTGGCAAGTTTTACCATTTCAGTAGAACACGGCTACAGCTGGACTTTTGGTTGCAGAAGAAAAATCCCGCTGTTGGCGAATTCCCGATATAGGAATGCAAAGGGGAAATAACCTGAAATTTTTTAACAATCCACATGATTACCTCCCTTCTACATCAATAAAATTTGCGCTTTAGTCTTCCTTTTATTGTCGACTTCGTTGATTATCTCGGCCTTTAATTCAAGTGAGAAGCATTTCCTTTTGTCTTTCTTAGAAGCATCAACAATCAAAATTCAATGAATCAGGAATCACACACTACACGCTCTCCTCTTCTTTTATTTTTGGCCTAGCCTTGTGCTATTGCCTCTCATACTGAGCATTTAAGCAACGGCACATCACTTTTGGAGAGGCTCAAGTAATGCGTTTCTCCGCACCATCTCTGTGGCGCCTGCCCCATCTCACTAATCACTGTACTGGCCAATCATAATGTGCACCGCAGACTGCCTGTTTGGAGCCCACCTACAGCCCCCCACCCCCAAAACCCTTCCCCCCAGCTAGAACTCGCTCGATCTCTCCCGCTGTATCTGACTTTGGGTCTTTCCTTGCCCCACTAAACCTGAGCACAGATAATTTGTGTTAACATAGAAAAAAAAACAGGGATCCCAGTAAGGTCCCACTGTAGCAGGTGCCGCTACAGTCATGTTCTACTGTATTAGATGATAACTGGGTAGTTAAACAGTTGTTTTTTTTACCACCATTTATCTCAAAAGTAGCAAAAATGAGCTCTGCCATTTTGCTAGGGCAGCAACTATGTATCCTTATTCTGAGTTGATGTATATATAGCATTGCTCATTTTGAGTATATTGTTCCAACACAAATAGTAGTTATTCTTTTCTTTTCAGTGTCTAAATACAATTTGGATTTTCTTTGTCATCTTTCAACTGGTCCCAAACTTTCTGTTCTCTGCAGGAGATTCGAGAAGTTGGCAAAGAGCTAGGAATAACTCCGAAAATAATTTCTGGAGAAGACTTAATTCATCAAGGATTTGGAGGTATGTTTTAGCCTAATTCATATATATTTACAGGGCTGCCCATTGTAGCAAATTTGGGTAAATCGCTATTATTATTATTTTTTTAGTTTACGAAAATACCATGGTAGCGATTTAAAGTAATGTGTAGTTCAGTTATCCCAACCCACCCTGAGATTCCTGGTGTGACCTATTTGTGTTGTAAGTGTGGCAAAACTTTAACTAAAACTGAAATTTCCTTTTTAGCCCTTTGCTGTTGTCACCAGTCTGTACAGGGGGCCAATCCGTATGATGTACCAAGTACACAGGCTATAAAGGAAGAAGTAGATCATGCAAAATATGGATTGAGGGAGTCCAGGAAACCCCCAGAAATTATAATATTCCAATTGAAAGAGCTGCAGGGCTAGCCTACCATAGAAAACTGCATCTCCCCTCGACGCTTAAAGGCAACAGAGGATGAAAAAGTTTTAAGTAAACTGTTATCGCTGATGTAAAATTAAACAATCTAACCCCCACCTGCAGGAATCTACGGTGTCGGGAAGGCTGCGGCGGTCCCCCCGGCCCTGGCTGTCCTCAGTCACATCGTGCCCGACTCGACGGAGTCCATCGCCTGGGTGGGCAAAGGCATCGTCTTCGACACTGGCGGCCTCTCTATCAAGACAAAGGTAAAAATAATACCAGTCTGTGCTGGGGGCCATTCGATGAAAAGTTACACAGAGCACTTTCCGAGATGGTATTCTTTATACTTTATACTAATTTAAAGTATATTCAGTACTTTCTTAGTGGAAATGTGCTATGCAAATGTATTTTTTAAATTATGACCAACCAACGTACTGAAAAAATTTTAACCAGTGATAGAGCCATTCTTTACTCTTTTTTTTTGTGAATGCAACCTTCTTCTTACATTTAAAAAAAATGAAGAATGGCTCTTACCATTTGCAGAAATTTTGCTGATACATCTATCATCCTTATTTCTCCTCCTTATTTTCTTTATATCTTCAGGGTTCCCGCGGCCTCCTTGAATTCAAGGAGTCCTTGAAAACTCCTTGAATTTGCATTCAAGGAAAAATCTCCTTGAAAACTCCTTGAATTTGAGGAACCTCCTTGAAAACTCCTTGAATTTTGCGAGATCGGACAGACGGGTGACTGCCAGGCCCCGGGGGGGCCCCCCGGGGAATTGGAAAAAAGAAAATCGCCGAGGCCAGGGAATGCCCGGCAAATTTGAAGAAATCCCTGTAAATTGCCCCGAGAAAGACCAGCGAAAATATATACATTTTTCTAATACTTGAAAACCGAATCGGATAACGTCCTTGAGTTCATTTTTGCCAGTCGCGATTGTGATATTTGACTTTTCCCGGCCTGAGAGTACGTTACACGCGGACAGGCGGTTATAGCAGCAAGCGGAAGGGTATGAGTGATGGGCCCCTCTCCGAAGCTCGATCGAGAAAATCAAGATCTACTTTCGCTTTCGTTACCACCCAGAAATCTGCCGGTAGTAGTCTGATAATAGTGATAACGTAACATTTGTAACATGCAGGTTGTGCATTGCAAACGTTGTGACACTGAAAATAAATCATTTGTCCTGCGCTATCGCTTGTGGAAAAAGAGATCGAAAGAAAAAGAAAGTTATACAAGCGTCTTGTCGGGCCCGCCATCATGACTGGTCAATGAACCTGTTCGTTCGCATCACATCGTGAGTATCGGCGTGAGGTCACCAAAGTTCATTCAAGTCTGAGAGCTACGAAGTATAGTACTCGGGAATGAGGGGGATTATTGATTATTTTTTTAAGACGCACGCGGGGGAGGGGGGATGGGGTTGAAAGCAACACCGGATTACAATAACTGAACTTGGAAGCAGATTTTACTTTTCTGAATTTTGACTACTACTAGATCTAGAGCTCTCTGCAAAGCGCGCGTTGATGCAGGGTTTGTATGGAATTGGGATCCGTCATGCTCATACTCAAAACTTGTAAGCCATGTTTTATTTTAAACTAAAGGGTTCCCGTTTCATTTTGTGGGTGATAGTAAATTACATCATGTATTGTATATTCTATATTTTAGCTTTCTGTGCAAGATTCACAGATTTTCAGTGTCACTGCCTGTTCTTGCCCCCCCCCCACACACAATTCTCACATCTCTCACACTGAATAGGTCTACTTGAGCCATTCAAGTTATTACTCTACTTTGAGTTTGTCTTTTACGTTTATTATGTATACCTTGACACCCAAACTGGTTCTTGACAGTCGATATTCTGGCTCTAGGCCTTTTCTCAGGCTCAAAACAAGATTACTTTTTATACATATATATACATAGTGCGAGTATGATGAGAGGGAAAAATTTTTTTAAGTAAAGAACAGACTGAAATACCTTAGTCACGCAATACCCCCGTTCTACACTGACATGTTTTTGACTGGATATGATGTTACCTGCATGTGCACGCCTGTGTGTATATTATATAGAATATATAAATAGAGCATGCACTGTCATTGTTATGTAACATGCCCCTGGAAAAATGGATGAGCCCCCCTGGAAAATTGAGAAGCCGGGGTGGTAGTCACCCTGGAACAGAGTTTTTGTAGGAAAATCGAAACTATGATTTCTTTCGGATAAGTTTAGGCCTATCCGAAATAGGCTTTCGTCATGAATTTCTTGACCAAATCTCCTTGAATTTTTAAAATTTCTCCTTGAAACCTCCTTGAAATCTCCTTGAATTTGGTGGGAAGTTCATGGCAGGAACCCTGTATCTTGCTCTGTAATAACACTTTTTATTTTTGGCACTCTGACATGTTTGTGTTGCAAGTGCCATGAAACTCTAACTAAACTAAACTGAAACAAGACCTGTCTAAGACAACCACTTTGTTCTTGCCAACGAGCAGTTATCTCTGACAGTATCGACTATTATGTTGAGTGTAGTGGCCTTGACTGTCTCCACAGACCGGCATGTGCGGCATGAAGCGAGACTGTGGCGGGGCTGCTGCTGTGCTGGGAGCCTTCAAGACTGCTGTCAAGATGGTCAGTGCACATGTGTATTTATGAAGGGTTTTATGGTAAATTGGTCTATTTTTTATGTAGTCATTAAGCTGTTTCGATGTGCATAGCCCAACATTTTAAATATATCCTTTTTTTTGGCAGCTTCTTAAGGACATTTGAACAGATTATCGATGATGTTTTTAGTGTAATTGGCAAAGACTGAGATTCTTAAGGAAATACTTTAACGCCTAATTTTAAAATATTTTTCCAGCTCATGTGTAAAGATTTGTTTCCCCTAGAAATAATTTTAAAAGTGTGTGAACAGTTTTTATGTCACTACAGATAAATTATATCTAAAGTGTTGTCATTTTACTTGACCTCTTTTTCTTGTCTCATGTAAACGCAACTTTTCCAGGCTCTGTGCCTTGTTCCTTTATGTCCTACGCAGACAGTGTGTGGTTATATCCTTCTTTCGTGAAACACCCATCATCATAATCTCTCCTCTTTTTTGTATTTTGTTCTTTTGTGACACCTTTTACTTTCGGCACTTATATGATTATTTTGCAAGTGCTGTAAAACTTTCATTAAGACTTTACTCAAACTGATTTGCGTTTATTGTTTTCCCTTGAATGCAGGGGTTCTCGGAGACTCTACACGCAGTTTTCTGCCTGGCCGACAACGCCGTAGGCCCCCTGTCCCAGCGGCCGGACGACATCGTCCACATGTACTCAGGACGAACCGTGGAGATCAACAACACCGACGCCGAGGGACGACTCGTCTTGGCAGATGGCGTGAGTAGATTGGTAGATTTGGATAGCAGGCTTACTGACTGTCTCAAATTTCCCAGGACTGTCCCAAATTCATTAATCAAGAATTTAAAGGGACATTACATACACTTCACCAAAACCATTCCACTTGATGGAATTTTGTTCGTTGTAGCGTAATCTGATGTTATAGCGTTGGGTGTCCCTGGTTGGGTTTTGAAACAGTTGGCAAACCTTAGATTCACATCAGAAGCTTGAAAACCCATTAAATGATACAGTAATTCAAGGGGAAAGTAAACTTAAGGTTTTCTTCCTCATTCTTTCTTTTAGTGCCACTGCACAATTTGTTCAGTAACATGATATTCCTTGTGTTCTTGTCTTTTCTCTAACATTTTGTTTTTCGTGGCCCCACCCATTGCTGTCTTTCTCTCTTTTAGGAATGGGAAATAATCATATATCGAGCCACTGTGCAGAAATGTTAGGACCATGTTTCAAAAACTAAAATGTAATATTTATGTACTATACCAATTGCATTTTGCTGATGGTTGGAGGGCATCACTGTTAGGTCCTACTTACTTACTTTCCCCTTGCTATTTTTGTCTGTTTGTCTGTCACTTTTTCCCAGCACTAAATGACCATTATTGTGTCGATATGCTTCTCTTCACTCAAACAAACAAACAAACAAACCATTTTTATGCGCAGGTGGCTTATGCTGTAAAGGATCTACGTTGTGACATCATAGTGGACATTGCTACACTGACCGGGGCTCAGGGCGTTGCCACAGGTGAGAACGTTGTCTCCTGTAGTCTCGTAGTAAACACCAGGAAATTGTGGGTCTGAGCTGAAGGTTTAAGTAGGTTTTGTCTTATAGCCCTGAGGTTGTCAAATCTGGGAACTTTTCTATTGTCCTGTATGAACTGCTGCTGAGACTTAAGTTGTCAATAAAAGTGGGTTCACAAACAAGAACAGTTATTATCAGTGTCATACAATTTTTTATATAGTTGCCCCTGTCACCTGTCCCTGGCAGTGGGTGGTTAGCAGGTGCTCTGATGTGGTTTTGCTCCTTCTATCTTGTCAAACATCGGTCGTCTGTAACTCTCTTTCTTTTGTTTGTATGTTACTCTATATCTCTAATCTTTGGTACTAATGTGATCTATTTGGGATGCAAGTGCCATAAAATTCTTACTAAAACTTTGAAATGTCCTTGGCAAAACAACTCAACTGCAAAGAGAGTTTGCTTTGATGGTTTGCAATGATGTGGTTGTGAAATTGTTTATAGAATATGGGTGTTGCTCTATAAAAAATGGGTGTCAACTGTATGTATATTTGATTGTATCATGTCATGTAAGAATATATATATGGAATGAATGCTTTTCATAATAAATGCCACGGTTACCCAAGTTTTCCCTCAGAGAGAGACAAAAATACTGACAGGTGTTGTCTAAATTTTTCTTTAGAAATATGGAATATTTCTTTATGGCCTGGACTGTGGGTGTGGGACCATTCTTAGCGCTGAAGCTTCAAAACGACTTTCATTATTTATGCCTAGAAGGGCTATAAATCTTTACATTGTTTTAGAAAATTAAAGGAATCGAGGATCTCAAATGACTGAACAGTGGTCTTTTCCTCCATTCTTCAAAATCAAACCTTCAGGCAAGTACCATGCCGGCATTGTGTGCAATGACGAGAAGCTGGAGGAGACATGTGTGAAAGTAGGTCAAGCCTGCGGCGACCTGGTGCACCCTATGCCTTTCACGCCCGAGCTACACTCCTCCGAGTTCTCGAGCGCTGTGGCGGACATGAAGAACTCTGTCGCAGTAAGTTGGCACTTAATACTCTTGTTTTGAATTTGTGTGCTTTTGTGTTGATATAGATTGTAAAGCGCATAGAGCTTGCATTTGAGTGTGAATTTGTGCTACCCAAATACTGTTTATTTTTATTATTAATATCATTTTGGTGCTCTTTAGGCTCTTCTTTAGTGGAATCCACCTAAATAAAAAGCTGGGCCCCCTTTCGGTGAAAGGAATGATCGGTGCATTAACATCAACTGAAAGTCATTGGCCTACTATATTTACACTCTACTGGAATGGAATGATAAATTTTGAGAGATACAAAAAATTAAAAGTTCTAGATCTAGATCTATACTCTCAAAACAAAGTGCGCCTCTTAAAATATCCCTTACACTCTGGATTTTCTAAAATTACAGAGACAGAAGCGTCGGCCTACAAAAACTATCGGCGAAATAAAGAAATTTAAATTTTTGCAGCAAAACTGTCTCATAACTGAAAAAACGAAGGGCGTCATGATCTGGAGAATATTTTTAAGAATCTTTAGGCGAAAACCGCTTGTCGATCGATGCAGCCATTAAAAAGCCTTTTGAATAGCAAAATTTGGCCACCACAAATAGATAATAGAAGTGTTAACCCTCCAAGTGTCAATGACATTATATTAACTGTTGGTTTCATTCTGTGCTGTGGTGTCGTGTCAATTTGGTCAGCTGTAATTTTAGCTGCTTTTTCAATTCGTATGTCCCGTTTTTTGTACTACTAAATATTTCACGAACACTTTTACAAATAACCTTTACTTCCTGTTGACTTTCTAATCTACTTATAGCTTTATGGCCTTTACTTGTTTGGTTTACCTGTTCTCAAGTATTTTCCAGGATACATTATGATTTCACAGGGAAACTAAAAGAAATGGAATACCCGATTAAAAAATATTTGTTTTGCTTCTCTTCAAGCAACCACTCTAAATCGAAAACTCAGCTGAACAGAAGGAAATCTTACAGTCCCACAGGTGTAGGTTAAAGTATGTGGTTTATCCTGCAGATGGACTCAACATAATGATGTGAACATTATCTCTGCTCCTTCTTTTACTTTCATGTTGCTCTTCAGAAAACGTCTTCGGCTCATATATGATCTATTTGTATTGCGAGTACCATAAAACTCTAACTAAAACTTGTTTTAAATCTAAAAAACTCTGAGATAAAGACAGGTGCTATTGTGAAGTGTTCTCTCTCTGTGCCACAGGACCGCAGCAATGCCCAGGTGTCGTGCGCCGGCCTCTTCATCATGTCGCACCTGGGCCCCGACTTCCAGGGAATCTGGTTACACATTGACATGGCCATCCCCGCCGCTACTGTAAGTTGTCACTCAGGTCTTTCTCTACCTTTTTGTGCGTCTGTTCCATTTTAAAGATGGAAAGTGGGTGGTTGGTGGATGCTCTGGTGTGGTTTGCTCCTTCTTTCCTATCAAACATCTATCGTCCTTGTCTCCCCTGTTTCTGTTTTGTGTTTGTTGCTCTCTTGTATCGCCTCTAATTTTCAACACTTTTGTGACCTTATTGTGTTGCAAATGTCATAAAACTCTAACTAAAAAAAAAAATTTTTTAAAGGTGGAATTGGGGGGGGGAGGGGGGGTTGTCGTGGAGTAGATAGATAGATAGATAGATAGATAGAGAAGCTGAGAGGGGGGGGGGGGGATAGTAGAATGTACAGAAATAATACTGGTAGAAGCCATCATCCTACAGAATCAAAGTTTCTTGTAAACTCCCTGAAGTGGGGTGTTGGCAGGGTGCTCTGGTGTGGTGTGCTCCTTTCCTATGAATAATCTGTCGTCCTTGTCTTTCTTCCCTCTTTTCTTTGTGTGGCACTCTCTTGTGACACCTCTTATCTTCGGCTCTCATATGACCTGTTTCTGTTTCAAGTGCTGTAAAACTTTTACTTAAACTAAATGAATGATAAACCTAGTTGAATAGTACATTACAGAAATATACTGAGTGATAGAAGCCATCAATGTACAGTATCAAATATTCTTTCAAATTCATACAGAAAAAATAGGATAGTTCTTTATTGTAAGTTGCTTTTCTTTCATTTGAAGAAGAGGGGGGGGGGGGGTATTTCTTTCTGCGATAACTGGAAGAGAGCTGAAAGTGTATATAAGTGGGTGGTTGGCGGGTGCTCTGGTGTGGTTTGCTTCTTCTTTCCTATCAAACGTCTATCGTCCTGATCTCTCCTCCTTCTATTTTGTGTTTGTTCCTCTCTTGTAACACCTCTAATCTTCGGCACTTATATGACCTTATTGTGTTGCAAGTGCCGTAAAACTCTTTACTAAAACTAAAAGTGTATATAAGTTTAATTATCTTCAGGGATGCTGCATTTCCTGATATTTTCAGAGTCTAAGAAGTCTTGAGTGTTCATAACTGAATGTTTCTTGTTTAACAGTTTAAGTGGTTGGCGGGTGCTCTGATATGGTTTTCTCCTTCTGCCCTATCAAACATCTATCATCCTAATCTCCCAACTCCCTTTTCACTGCTCTACTCTTTCGCACTTATATGACCTAATTGTGTTGTAAAAGTGCTGTAAAACCCTTATGAAAACTCGACAAGAAACAAATATTACCTTTCTTTCCCCTGTATTTCAGGGTGAGCGAGCCACTGGCTATGGAGTGGCGCTTTTGACCTCGCTGTTTGGCAACCGTTCTGGCAACCCGCTCCTGCGGCTGGTGGGTCCAAAGGGGCCAGTCAACAACGGCACCGCCATGGAACAGGATAGCAACGAGGGCACCAAACGTATCAAGCTCGTCTGAGGTGCAATGTTGTATGTCTTGTCCGTCACAGGCGGCCTGCAGTGAGCGGTGTGTGTTTTGTCCGGCTGCTCCCCTCCACCCCACCCCTCATGTGTGCTAGTGACCAAAGGGCCCTCGTGGCCTCTGTGTGTTGCTGTTACAACTGTCTGGTCAGTTCTGTGTACCACCTGTCTGGACAATTTGGCATGATACTGGCCGTTTGCTGGCCATTTCTGTGATGTCTTCATTTTGCGGCTATGCCTTAGTGTCAACGAATAGATGCTTAAATGTTTTTCATTGATGATTTTTCTTCTTCTCTATTCTTATGTACTTTTTGCATTTTGATAACTGTTTATTTGTGTGACTGTAACTGTTTATACACACCAGGCGTTTGCTAAAGTTCAAAGTCTGCCCCGTTTCCTCTTGCTTTTTCAAGAGCAATGTGCAAAGCTGAAGGACTTGGGTATCGACTTTTTTCTGACTCCCTGGAGAATTGTTTGCATTGCTCATCAGGATCAAATATCACCCCAAGTTTGAGAGCCACCACCGTGAACTAAGATTTGTGGAAACTTTGACCCCCTGAGTTAAAAATAATATACGGTCGACTCTGGTTGTGTTGAACTAGCTTGAGTTGATCTTTGGTTAAGTTGATCTTTATCTCGGGTCCCACCTCCTCTTCCTCTATACAGATCCCAACGGTTTAGTAGGAACTTGAGATGAGTTGATTTTTTTTCCACTCCCCCAAGGACATCAACTCATCCATAGTTAACTGTTGAAAGGTTCAGGGGGCACGTTTTCTTGGGTTGTTGTATTTTTTTTGTTACTGCTTATCCAGTGCTTGTGGGTGTGTCAGATACACACATTGTGTGGCTTTGTTTACTTATGCTGGCTGCAAATGCAACAGCTTCTGTTTGTTCCTAGACTTAGAATATATTATTTCATGTGAGTTGTGTCACTGCTAATTCTGTTTAGTGACTATGCACCAATGCAAAAAAAGACTGGAAGTATTTTTTCCAGTGCTCTGCTAGTCGTTTTTGAAAGAGGAAGAATAAGTTTTTCTCAAGTTTGCACAGTCTTTTCTCTTTATAGCTTGCGTTCACTGCCTTTTCAGATCTCTTGTTTTCTTATTATTTGTTTCTTACTATGATAGTATTAACAAAAACTTTATCTGACGGACAGTAGTTCCTTTCTGCTAGATGTTCTGTCCACTTACCACTGGTTCATTGACAACAAAAATCTACAAGAACAGCTCAGGATACGAGGTCAGAAACACCTAGACTTCTTCTGTGCTCTTGTATGCTTTGAAGTGTTTGCTCAAAGAATTCTTTGAGGTAAATTTGCTTTCATACGTCTTCTCTACCGGCGTCTGTAGTGTGACAGTTTGGCGTTTCGCTGTTTCTTGCAGGAGACCCGATTTCGATTCACAAGTGGGGAGAAATTTTATTAAGTATTTCGGTCTTTCTGCTGTTTCCCTCTCAGCCTGGGTTGGCAGGGTGTCATTGTGGGTGTAAAAGCAGCTACATTTAGAGTTGTTGTTAGCAATCCAGCTACATTTAGAGAAAAATGTATTCTCCTGAACCTCTGAGTTTACCGTCAATCTGAATGACTCTCCACTTTCACAAGAGTCACTGATATTGTAAGCATTGATAATAATATTTTATTTTTGTTCTATTTGTTGGATAATTATTGGATTCCTCAGCGTTTGGCTTCAAGATTGTAAGTCAGTTTACAAACTATTTGTATGAGACTGAAGCCTTTTAAAAAAGTTTAAGCACAGCATTAGATCAGCTGCTCAGTGTAAGAGTTTGTCGAACGTGTTTTTTTTCAAAATGCGTAGGGCAGTCTTACACTAGTCAGTCGACATGTATGGTGATGATGTTCTTTCAGGGAAATGGGAAAATAATGTGATGGGAATTTATTTATTTTTTGTCAACTGAAGCTTTACATGTTATTAGATTCTACTTTTTTTTTCAGGAATTTTCTCAAGAGATTTCTCTATTCAATATTTGTGTTTGTGTGCAAGAGTCCCTTTGGGCAGTATGTTACCGATAGGTCTTGTATTTGATAATGAAAGTTGTTGAATATTTTGTCATAACATTGTTTCTCGTTTTTCTGGGAATATGAAAATGACCTCTTGATGAAATCTGTTTTTTGCCAGAACCTAAGGATAGAGTAATTTTTAAAAATATTTTTAATGAAGACTTTGATTGAAAGTGAGTTTCAACCTCCTACAACTCGGGTGAACAGAAAACGTGAGCAAAGGCATCTTGTATGGCCCTATTATTTTTTAATTTTCAATGTGATGAGGACTCATAAAGTGAGTTTCAGCGTACAACTGTAAACAGACAACTCTGGTGAAGACATGTGGTGTGGCGCGACAGGAACTGGTGATGTGTTCACCTGTGTGCAGTGCTGCCACATGTCATCTAGTGAGAAGAGAGATCAAGCCCATTTACAAGTCAGTCAGTCAAATATTAGGAAAAACAGACCTTTTGATTCTTTCCTGCTTTGCATAGAAATACATGTAAATGTTTGTATTTGGTCCAGTGGACTGAAAGGTTACTTGTTCGTATATTCTGTCACTTAAACTATTCATTTCATTAGAAAATTAGTTCTAAATGGACATTTCTCTCCTATTTTGTCATGATTTCAAGAATTTAAAAAATCAAAAATTTTTAATTTCTAGCTCTTATGTATTTCAAATTGTATCATTTGAAGTTTTTCTCTTTTTTATTTGTAACCTTTCTACGCAGTTGAATTTTTTGTCTTGTGTATATAGTGTTTTGTACCAGAGCGCGCAGAGCTTTTTATCATGGCTTGGACCATGTAGCTGTGATGACAAATGAACAATTACCGCTTGAATTTTCTCATTTGCCTCTATGAAACAGTTAGTTCCGTTCCATGACCTACACGCAAGCGACCCGAGTTCGATTCTGGAGTGGGAAGAAGTATAATTGAGTTTCTGTCTGATCGGATGTGTTGTATCCCTCTCAACCCATGGTGACCCAGACAGGCAGGGTCGGTAACCTGTCCCCTAAATGATCTAAATTGTGAGGATTGGGGACATGAAAAAAAACAGTGATTAAAGAAAAAAAACAACAACAACAATATTTGTCTTGTGTGTTCAGTGTTTTTTAGCACGATGCAAAGGTTTGATCTTGTGTGGCTGTAATGGCTCATAAACAGTTACTACAGGAGTGTTGTCATTGACCTGTAGGAAACATCGAGTCCTCTACCCCTTCCTTGACCTACATAGGGGAAGCAAGGTATAAGTAGGGACAAATTCAGGAGATTAGTATGTCTCGAGACAGCAATAAGAACATGTGGTACTCTATGTGTGGTTCCGGTTAGTACATCATTTATGTATACGTGGTTCCGGTTAGTACATCATGTAGGTTTGTTTGTGTGGTTCCAGGCGGTACATCATGTATGTTTGTGGCGAACCTCAAAGTAGAAAATGGGAACATTTTTCATCATTCAACATCGTTAGCTTTGGATGCTCTATTATGTTTTGCTCACACTGACAATGACACGATTTCACAAGTAAATGTTTTCTCACTGATATTGGCATATGTACACTTTGTTGCATATTTTTGTATTAACTAATGTCTTGTATTAGTGGTTTATGTTCTGGGATGGAAGAGTCGCACTGCTCACTTTAATGTGCACCCAGCGGAGAAAGATTGGGCGTCAAAGTCGAAGTGTGTACTGGGCAGGCGACCTTCCTGAGAATAAACAGGCTCACCAATAAAAAAAAAACTACATGTATCTTGACACTGGTGTGTTTCTCTTCGTTGTGTTCCTTGTTGTACATTGTGTTGTCTTGTTTTTCGTGTGCCGTACCATCAGCATCTGTGGTTTAGCTGTTAAGCGCTTTGCTGTTGCATGCAGGAGATCCACTTTTGATTTCCGAGAGGGAAAATTTTTATGGAGTATCTCTAGAATGTTTTATTCCTCTCAGCCCGAGTTGGCCCATCATACATATATGGGGTTGGATACCCACCTCCTATTGATTTAGTTTGTTTCCATCATCATCATCATGGCCTTTCTCGCCCTGTGCCAGGGTATAGGCCACGGACAAACACCTTCCGCCTTTCTCTATCCTAGGCAAGCCACTTGATGTTATTCCATGTCTTCCCTCTTTTCTGTACATCAATTTCTGTGATTCTTCTTGTTTCGAAAGGGGTGTAGAAATACTGATACCTTGGATTTTACATGATTTACCCGTAAATTGGGGGAGGGGGCATGTCTGGTCTGTGAGAAAAAGGATATTGAGTAGAACTAAGGGCTGTTTCAAATCATCACAAGGACATGAATTTTTCTTGCCCAATTGCGGGATGTCTTGCTCCGAGCTAGGGTCTATTAAAAAGTTTTTTCTGGGTTGTGTAGATTTTTTTTTTGGGGGGGGGGGAGGCTGTGGGTGGTTGCAACTTACTAAAACTAAAACTAAACTGTTTTGGTCCCCACTCATGTGTAATGTGTAGCCTCGTGGATGGTTGGTGCTCTGGTGTGATGTGCTTCTTCTCTTATCAAAAGTGTATCGGCCTTATCTCATTTCTTTCTTTAGCAAGTATTTGTAACACATCTAATAGACTTCCGTACTTAACGACCTTTGTGTCACAAGTACTGTAAAACTTGTTGTAAAATAAAACTGACTGAGGGGTGTACTAGTGGGTGGTTCACGGGTGCTGTGGTGTGGTTAGCTCCTTCTTTCCTATATCAAACATCTATCGTCCTGATCTCTCCTTCTTTTTTGTGTATGTTACTCTCTTGTGTGGTGGCGGAGTCGTTAGTGTGCTCGTCTCCGAAGCGGGTGGTCCGGGATCGAGCCTCGGTTCGGACAAGGATTTGTTCGCCCCCTCCTGCCCACCCAGCAGTAATGGATACATGTGTACCTGACCTCGAGTTCGGGAAGTAAAAGCGGCGTGGAAAAGATCTGGCCACCCTACCACAATATGCCGAAGGCCCAGAAAGTTGTCTCTCTGACAAGGCAATCCCCAATGTCCGGATCGGATGCGGGAACAACTTTACTTTTTACTTTCTTGTAACACATCTAATCTTCGGCATTTGTATGACCTTATTGTGTTGCAAGTGCCGTAAAACTCTTATTAAAACTAAACATCAAAAAGAGTCTATTTAAACAGTCTTTCCGATGTTAGGTTTAGTAAAAGTCCTATGACACTTGCACCACAAAATCAATATATGGGACCGTTCACAAATGACGTCAGTTCAGAGAGAGGGGGGGGGGGGGGAGTGTTCGTCAAAAGTTGACATTGGGGGTGGGGGGGCGGGGGGGGGGGTCAACCATGATGCTCTAAAATGTGTTGTTGGTTGTTGTTGTTTTTTTTTGGGGGGGGGGAGAGAAAGAAAGAAAGAAAAAAAATAAACCACATATTCTTGGCCTAAACTTAACGCAGTTAAAGTGGACCATATACAGTGTATTATTTTTTGGCCTAAAAACTAAAAATAACAGTTATCTCCCCGTAGCACAGACTGCTAAAAGCTAGGCTGAGAACAGATTATTTAAATTATGTACATTTTGGAGGTGTAACACGGGGGTAACAAACACTTCAAAAAAGGAGAGGAGATAAGGAGTCTAGATGTTTGATAGGAAAAAAAAAGAAGTAAACCCCACCAGAGCATCTGCCAACCATCCATTCTTTCTGAGTACGATTTTTGTTCTGGCTTGCACTAATGTCAGTGTAGCATTATAGACATACAGTGGAGTCCACTTATAACGAGTCCGGAAAAAACGAGAAGTCTGTTAATATAAAGACGCTATTCTAAAACCCCGTTGTTTTTTTCTCTTCTTTACCTTTGTAAATAAAATACTGCTATAGCGCAATCACGCCAGTCGGTTATAGCAGAATATTGCTGCTGCTGTGCACAGTGCATTGGCCAATTATACATAATGTAAAACCTCACCAGTTGAGAAACTAGTTAGTGATCTAGCTAAACAAAGAATGGGAGAGCCCGTGTGTGTAACAATGAAGGCCGGAGCCACTGAGTAGGGAGGGTGTGGCATGCGCAGACAAACAGAACGCATCACTTGATAGGTCAGCGTAAGCTTAGTTTAGATTATCAAGGCCAACCATGCCTCTCACTTCTCCGATGCAGGGATAGAGAGGTCACAGCAATGTGATGGATGGAGTGAATGTCTGACGTGCGCAAGCTGATGGAATGCACCACAGGGTGTGGTGAGGTGGGGGAAAATGCAGCGGGTGAGTTAGACCAGAGCCCTTTCTTTCTGATCGCCAACGCCGAGCTGTCAGTCGACATCGCTTGAGAAAGAAACCTGATTCGATTTTTGATCAAGTAAGACCTAGAGGTCATGTTGAAACAAAATCATCATCAGGGGAGATAGCAAAAGGAAATAAACAGAACACCAAACTCATAGATTAGGCCTACTTTACAGTTTCCCTTTCATTTATTACTGGATCCCTTATAGCGAGGATCCTGCTATAACGGACATTTTGCTGCGGTCCCCTCCCTCTCGTTATAACAGGATTCCACTGTATAACGGACATTTTGCTCCGGTCCCCTCCCTCTCGTTATAACAGGATTCCACTGTATAACAGACATTTTGCCCCGGTTCCCTCCCTCTCGTTATAACAGGATTCCACTGTATAACAGACATTTTGCCCCCGTCCCCTCCCTCTCGTTATAACAGGATTCCACTGTATAATGGACATTTTGCTCCGGTCCCCTCTCTCTCGTTATAACAGGATTCCACTGTACTCTACATCATACTCACACTACTACATTGTACTTGTTCAAGTGGCTTGGTCTTGTATGGTTTCATCCGGCTTATTTTGGTGTGTTGTTAGCTCAGATCTGAAGAGATAAAAATGTACTAAAGGGTCGGGGAAAAGTCGGAAATTTTGTGATGGGTCGGGAAGTCGGGAAAGGGTCTATCTCCGTGGTTTTATGCACCCCGCATAATTTAACAAAATTTGATCATTTTTCGCATAATTTCTGATTATTTTCCTTTACCAATCTTTGTTAAAATTCACAGAATCGCATAATTTCACTTTTTTTGGGCTCAGTTTGTATAATTTGAGAATTTTTCTTGCATAAAACGACGGGGACAGAAGGATAGAGCCCGTGTAATATTAGTAGTGTGGCTATCTAGACAGTATGGTTGATGAATCATGAAGATAAAACATAATTGAACCGCTATGGCGTCAGGCGGAAGTGTATGTGTGACACCGAGGCTCGATCGAGAAGAATCAAGATCTACTTTTGCTTTCGTTACCACCTAGAAAATTTCCCGTAATAATAGTCTGATAGATAACGCAACATTTGAAACATACAGGTTGTGCATTTCAAACGCCGTGTCGCAATGAAAATAATCAATATTTTGTCCCGTGCTGTCACTTGTGGAAAAAAAAAAAAAGAAAAGAAAGGCATACAAGCGTCTTGTCTGCTCGCTATCGTGACCGGTCAGTGAACCTGTACGTTCGCATCGCATGATAAGGCATCGTGTGAGTACCGGCGGTCTGAGCGCTGTGAAGTATAGGACTCTGGAAGATACACTCGGGGAAGGGGAGGGGGGCTGAAGGCAACACTAAAGGACAAAAACTGAACTTGGACTTGGATGCAAATTTTTTGTATTTAGAATTTTGATAACTACTAGATCTATAAGGGCTATGTGCAAAGCGCGCGTTGGTGCAGGCCTTGTGTGGAATGGGAAGCCTTGTGATTGAAGTAAAGTGTTTGCGTTTCATTGGATGGAGTGATAGTGATAGTAATTTATATTTATATGTTAGCTTTTTGTTCAAGATTGGCAGATTTTCAGTGTCTCCGCATCTTGCCCTCCTTCAGTTCTTACACCTCTCACACTGAATAGGTCTACCTTAGCCACTCAAGTTATTGCTCTACTTAGTTTTCGTCTTCTTCGTCTTCACGTTTATTATATGAATCATGACACCCAGACTGGTTATTGACAGTCGATATTCTGGTTCTAAGTCTTTTCTCAGGCACAGAACAGGATTCATTTTTTATATAGTTTATCAGTTTATGTAGGCTAATATGATGAGGGGAAAATATAAATAAGTAAGAACAGACTGAAATACATGTACTTAAGTCACACCAGATCCCAGTGCCACATTGACATGTTGTTGACTGGATACCTACTACCTATATGTGTGTGTGTGTGTGTGTGTGTCTGTGTGTGTGTGTGAGTGAGAGAGTGTATGTGTGTGTGTGTGTGTGTATGTGTGTGTGTGTGTGTGTGTGTGTGTGTGTGTGTGTGTGTGTGTGTGTGTGTGTATTCACAAACATATATATTAGATATAAATGGAGCACGTGCTGTCACCGTCATTGTTATGTAACACGACCCTGGAAATGGATGAACCCCACCTCTCCCCCCCCCCCAACCCGGTAAATTGAGAAGCTGGGTTGGCACTCACCCAGTAGGCTATTATTTTCATCTTTTGTTTGAGGACTATATTATTACAAAATGTACATGTGTATTCATTTAAAGACATTTAGATTTTTTATCATTGATAGATGGGCTTTTGTGGGAGGGGTCATTCTTGACGCGCAGCGGCATTATTTCCTCAAATTGGGGTCTTGAAAAAATGTGGGGGTCTTGAAAAAAATTTCCAGGATTTGGTCGGGACCCTGGTAGTATCTGGGATGATTGAATTGAGAGAGCCTTGATGAACATCAGTTCCAGCTGTCACTTGTAAAGTTGAAAGCAAACGAGGCTGTTGCAAGGATACACGAGTTCGATTCAGAAGTGGGAATAATGTTTGTTTTTTTATATCTCGGTCTTTCTGCTTGGACTTTTTATCTCTATCAGCCCGAGTTGACCCTGACTGGCAAGGTCAAAAACCGCCTGCTAATTGATTTAAAGTGTATTGACAGGGGCGTAAAAACACCGACGGCAGATCAGTTTGATAAGAGATATACGGCTCTCGCACTTACATAAGTCACATCAACATTTTTTTTTTAAAAAGCAAAAATACAAACAGAGAGTGCGAGAACCAGTCCCACCCATAGAGTTATCTCCTTTTATAGTGTACATCTATGGTCCCACCAGATAACTAGAGAAGAGCCACCACATAGGCCCTATAGACAACACACAGCTTGTTTTGTAGACTACACCGTCCAGGAGCTGCTCTCGTGTGACATAGCAGGTCTGGTAGTCAAGTATAGATCTAGGCCTATATTGACTGTCAGGTAAAATGGGCCGCGATCTCCACTCTCAGCTCATCACTGGGTACGTATTGTACATTGTACAGGATAGATGATGACTTCGCTGTTTGTGAAAAAGAAGTCCAGAGAGTAATATATGTCACAATGTTTAAGTACGAAGTTGGTCTCTTTTCTGACACGCCCGAGGACCCAGTGTAGGGACTTTCGTGGATGGCTACTCCTAAATGAACAACGCAGGTAATATAATATACAATCGAACCCGCTCTAACACTGACGGCCACCTGTATAAAACAATCACCTGTACAAACGCATTCTTCTCATTTCCTCGCTCGCCTATTTAAAGAATAATGTATAATAATGCTGCGTAGGTCTTCTGCTGTCAAAGACGAACACTTTTCTCCTCGTCACTTTTCAACCCACTAACCCACATCTATCTACTACCTACTCACTAACCCATCAACTCACTAACCTATCAACTCACTAACCCATCAACTCACTAACCCATCCACATATTAAACCAACCACTCCCTAGCCCATCCATTCATTTAACCCTTCCACTAACTAACCCTTCCACTCACTAATCCAAAATCTCACTAACCCATCCACTCACTAATACATCAACTCACTCACCCAACCACTCACTAACCCATCAACCTACTAACCCTACCACTCACTAACCTATCACTTACTAACCCATCCACTCACGAATCCATCCACTCACTAACCTATCACTTACTAACCCATGCACTCACTAACACATCCTTTCATTGATCCATCCATCCACTCACTAACCCAGTCACTTACTAACCCATTCACTCACTAATCCATCCACTCACTAAACCAACCACCTACTAACTCAACCATTCACAAACCTAACCATTTACTAACTCATTCACTCACTTACCCATTCACTCACTAATCTATACACCGACTAACCCAACCACTCACTAACTCATACACTCACTTACCCAAACACTCTCTAAACAATCCACCCAATAACCCACCCACTCACTAACCCAACCGTCTACTAATCCATCCACTCATTAACCCATCTTCTAACTAACTATCCACCCATTAACCCAAATACTAACTAACCCATCCATTCACTAACACTTCCATCCACTAACCTAAGCACCTACTAACCCAACCACTCACTAACATATCCACTCATTAACCTATCCACTGACTAACCCATCCACCTACTAAGCCAACCACTCACTAACCTATCCACTCACTAGCCCTTCCACCTACTAACCCAACCACTCACTAACCTACCACTCACTGACCAATCGACTCACTAACCCATCCACTCACAAGCCCAACCATCTACTAACCCAACCACTTACTAATAGATTACTAACACTTCCACCCACTAACCTAACCACCTACTAACCCAACCACTCACTAACATATCCACTCATTAACCTATCCACCGATTAACCTATCCACCGACTAACCCAACCACTCACTTACCCAAACACTCTCTAGTCTAAAGAATCCACTCACTAATCCACCCACTCACTAGCCCATCCACCCACTAATCCATCCATTCACTAACTCATCCATTCACTAACCCAACCATCTACTATAGTCCAGACAACACCAAATGGACAACCTGTCGACCTCATTACACAGAAACTAAGTCAACTAAGTGGCGAAATGCCCTGATTTAAAAAAAAATTGCATGTGCCTCTGAATTCCAACAAAAACAAAAAATTCTCGATTTTAGTACATACGCAACCAATATAAAGAGGCGTTTCTTAATATAATCACTAGTATTTAATTACAGTCTGCGCAGGGTTTATTAGACAGTCTTTGAGATCACATGTGTTTCAATTTGCTGTCGCTTTTTCACTAATCAACATGGTTAGATTACTTAATTTACACCCCCC
>NW_004797643.1:373683-380097 GCF_000002075.1 Aplysia californica | reverse complement strand
TCATCCACCTACTAACCCAATACCCAACCACTAACTAACCCATCCACTCACTAACCCAACCACTAACTAACCCATCCACTCACTAACCCAACCACTAACTAACCCATCCACTCACTAACCCATCCACCTACTAACCCAATACCCAACCACTAACTAACCCAACCACTCACTAACCCGTCCACTAACTAACCCATCCACTCACTAACCCAACCATTTACTAACCTAACCATCTACTAACCCTACCACACACAAACCCATCCAATCACTAACCCGTTCACTCACTAACCCATCCACCCAACAACCCATTCACTCACTGACAATAACAGTAGAGTAATGCACCAATTTTAAAAAAACAAAGAGTGACAGTGTCAATAGTGCCATTGCAGTATTGTAAACGAAAATTCAGGTCACATAATAATAGAATACCGGTAACTATAATTTTAATCACAAAATCTATTCCAGCATGACCACGAATAATTTATTTATAGAGACACCAGCAATCCATGTCCAGATGCTGGTTTTTTTTAGCCTCTTTTTTTCCCTGTCTGTGGATTAATTGTTTTTTTCCCAATTCGGTTCCACTTCCATGCTCCCTGTATAGATGGTTTCGGAACATTAGAAAGTCTCAGGTCAGAAATGCGGACGTCAGTGGGTCTCTTTTTTCGGCTATTCTATTTGCTTCAGAAATTTTCCTTCGAGAGGGGGGATTTTTATCGGGTAACTCGGCCTTTCTGTTGGGAAAGTGTATTCCTTTTAACACAGGTTGACCCTGACAGACAGGGTTGGAAGCCTGCCTCCTTGATAATCTAAATCGTGTCGATAGTGGATGTAAAAACGTCAGCACTGTCACACACACACACACACACACACACACACACACACACACACACACACACACACACACACACATCAAAATGCGAAAGAAACAAAACTATACACACACAGTAGCTAGTTGTCCAAACTGGGAGAACAAGCGTTCAGTAGAGAGTCAAACAAGTGTTTACATTCCGTTCATTGTCTATTTAGAAAAACGACGAGAGTGAGCGGTAAAAAAACAGATGTTCTGCTGTATGTATCACAAAATAAAAGCTTGAGAAACAGCAGCACAGACGTGGGCAAAGGAGCAGAATAGGAAAACGCAGCAGTTGAGGTGATAGACAGAGCAAGGTTATAGGCCCAGAAAAATACAGTGAACTTAAAAGCCTATCAGTTCACCCTAAAAAATAGTATTGTCCGGGATTTTCAAAATTGTATACATGTATATAGCAGTTGGGACCTCAAAGTATAAGAGTTATTTCCTGAACTTTAATACATGTTTGTTGAAATAGGAATAGAAAGGGGGACGTTAAGAGGCAATTTCACCTCAAATAGCAGGCCAAGTAGAATTTCGTCAAATCATCGTTTGCTCATTGAAAATTTCACCCGTGTGTATGTACGGCATAGTACGGTTTGTAGGCCTACTGGACCTACAAGTTTTCAACAACGGCCGCAGTTTTTACAGATTTTCACCCCACTCCAGGTCGGTGTGGCTGACCTTTCAACGTGCACGTCAGCGTGACGATGTGTTTTCATTTTGTATGTGTGGGGTTGTTTTTTTTGGTTTTGTTTTATCGACGTACTCAGCTTGGGGAGAGCAGTGCGCACCTCAATGTGCAGCAGTGTGCTGTGTTCAGCTTATCTTGACCTGTGTCAAGGGTGCTTGGGTTATTGACAAACTTCCAAAAGGTCCAGTTTCGAATCCCTTGTCCTACAAAATCGTTCTTTTTCTCGTTGTCTCATACTTTCTATAGTATACTGTTGGGGGGCGTGACAGATGCACCTTTGACAGTTACACATGATAGTCGGTCAGCTACAGATGTCGTGGCTTCAGAACGATCTTTGTCCGAAATGCCATTTTACTAAAGTAAACTTTGGACAAAATAGTTTCGAGGTGACGACGCGTTGAGCCCATTGAAAAAAAAATAGCAGTTTCTTGTAGTATCGGTTGCCTTTGCTCAAGAAATATTTTGTCAAAATTCACATTCTAAATGTTGCAAAAAGCAAAAAAAGAAAGACAGCCGACTTGATAATGTGTGTTCGATTTTTAAGAGAATGAACGTTTATTTTCTTTTTCTCCCGAAACAATTGTATCCTGGGCTTATCCAGTCTATATTATTTGAAAGTTTTGCAGACTTTCAACTGTGTGCTCTAGGGCGGGAGGGGGAAACAAAACGCGCGCTTTTTGTTTTTGTCTGCTTGCCTCTACTTCTTCTTCCAATTTCGTGGGTTTTGGAGATTGTCATATATATATATATATATATATATATATATATATATATATATATATATATATATATATATATATATATATATATATATATATATATATACGAACATGATTTATCCAAAAAGAGCGGAAAACCGAAAGAAAATAGAATCCCATTTGTTTGGGGGGTTGTTTGTTTATTTATTTGTTTGTTTGTTTGTTTGTTTGTTTGTTTGTTTGTTTGTTTGTTTGAGTTTTTCTGTTTGAGCAAGCTCTTTAAAATGAAAACGCGCCTATACCGACTATATATTATCAGTATCACTATTCTACCGTCTTTTTTTTAAAAACACAACATAATATGCATTTTTTTACAATTTTACAGAAGGGCAAAAAAAAAAAAACAACTGAATGTTGTTACCAAGAAAAACAAAATCCCAAGTCAGTGTTTTATAAAGAATACAATTTTCATAATAACTTCCTTATCATGTTTAAAGCACATTTTGTTTTATTGGTAGCATCATTCAAGTTTTTGGCCCTCCCAAAAATATATATAAAAATTACTTTATATAACCTCCTAGTCCTATAAGGGGCTCTCTGTAAAATTGTGAAAACTACATATACACTGTTGTTGTTGTTTTTGTTGTTGCTGTTTTATGACGGCAGTATTGTGTCGACAAATTCCTCGCTACAAATCATTGATTCTTGGTACAAGTCAGAAAGATACATAATTTCTTGGTTATGAAACACCGATTCACGTTTCATTTATGATTCACATACTCGCAAAACCGAATCCAAATGCAAACAAAAAAAACCCACCAAAAAATCCCCAGAAAGATAGGTAAAACAGCTTCAATAAATTATGAACATTAGTTGGAGATGGGACTCGCGAAACTAGAAATAAGTCATCAAAGGCTCGATTCTTCCTCATTCATTCCCGTTTACCACTACAGAACCAGGTGATTCGCCTTCCAAATATCTTACTTCTTAGAGCAGTGTCCAGTACGTTTGCTTGCACTCAAACTTACCTCTCCAAGAAATTGTAACTTCAACCATTCCGACTTAACAATGTAAAACTAAGCCGTGTTATGAACTAACGAGAAAACAACCAACTGTGAGTCTCTCACTTTCATAGGATGATGACCTTGATCAGTTGAGAGTTCTGTAAAACTCTTACCAAACAAAAAAATAAACTAAGCCCCCCCCCCTCCCCCCCCCCCCCCACCTTCCCCAGCAAACTAACAAAGAACTCTTACTCAAACAAATTAATTTTAAGTAGGTAGGTTGTAATCCTGCATTTCTGTTTTATGTCTACATAAGCACTTTGACCAGGAACCCCTACCCCCTCCTCATCTCACCCCACCCCACCCCACCACTGCCCCACAGACGTAAGCTATTTATAGTAGGCTAAAGTATTCCTTCATTTTTTTTGCCTCGTCGAGGCAGAATTTGTGCCGAGTCATTTCAAGGCGTATTATCAATTCGTCTAATCTATCGCTCAAACACTGAAAATTACAGCCTTCCCTAAACTTGGCATTATGCTGTTGTTCACATTTGTAAAAAAAATTTTGGCTTTTATATTAAACCTGCTTGATTGGATACGTACTTTGGTCCCTCAACCAACCTAACCGTTATCATGCTCGCCTATAAATACTGAGGAGGGTGACGTTTTCAGAAACCACAAGCAATTGGAAGCTACCCATTGCTCTTGTTTTTCTTTGTTCTCTTTTCGGAACGAGCGTAAGTACTTTTAATTTTATAACGTGTATACGTGTATCCTCTTTTTACGGCTACAGAAATCAACGATTGTACACAGAGAGAGAATGTGTTGTCAGCAAGAGGTGGCTATTGTACATGTGTATAAATGCATGAACACTCTTTGAAGCTGATTCGTTAATACATGTTGAGCGAGTGCATCTGCAACGCAATTTGACTACGATACCATGACGTTCTGAAAAACTTTTTATCTCGAGTTTTATTGATTCCATTGAATCTCAGCATGTCTTAATTTCAGTTTTAATAATTGTTACGGAACTTGCAATACTGAAGGTCATATGCCAAGTGCCGAAGATTAGAGATTTAAAATAGAGTGTAACATACAAATAAATGAAGGAGGCGAGATAAAGACGATAGATGTTTGATAGGAAAGAAGGAGCAAATCGACCAGAGCACCCACCAACCAAATGTTTCACCGTCTGTGATACAATGATTACCCTCTTTGCTGTTGGGCTGTTCCTCTCTCTCTCTCTCTCTCTCTCTCTCTCTCTCTCTCTCTCTCTCTCTCTCTCTCTCTCTCTCTCTCTCTCTCTCTCTCTCTCTCTCTTCTCTCTCTCTCTCTCTCTCTCTCTCTCTCTCTCTCTCTCTCTCCCTCTCTCTCTCTCTCTCTCTCTCTCTCTCTCTCTCCCTCTCTCTCTCTCTCTCTCTCTCTCTCTCCATCTCCCTCTGCCTCTCCCTCTCTCGATCGAATCTATCTATCTATCTATCTATCTATCTATCTATCTATCTATCTATCTATCTATCTATCTATCTATCTATCTATCTATATTTTGCCTTGCGGAGAAAACAAAGTACAATAACTTGCTTCGTTTTTTTGGTCGACAATATTTATTATTATCTTATTATAACTATACATAGATCTACCCATTACTTCTTTTATCTTTTTTTCTGATACGGCCTTTGCGTGGCTGGGGATCGCCATTGGTAGGTTCTGTTTCTTTTTCTCTTAATAGAAATCCTTCGACATAGAAGAGCCTAGTTCCGGGCAGACCCAGTCGGAGAGCAGCAGATACAGAGGAAGCAAATCATGATAAAAATTGTATATGATGCTTCACGAAATAAAAATGCTGAAGCCAAGAAAGAAGCCCTTAAGTGCATTAAGCAGCGCACATCTGCAAAAGGAAATGAAGTTATTAAAACATAATATGTGGTAATTTTTTCTCTGCCAGGATTGATTTAATTGGCCATATATAGTAGAAACCACAAGCCATCTTAAGCTAACCTTTAATTCTTCTAATATATCGCTTAATCGGTAAAGATTCTCAATGTGGAAGCATTGATCATCGCCAAATATTGACGGGCGAACTATAATTATGCAAAATAATTACACCAGCAGTGCCTAATCTTGGATAGTATAATACGGTACGAGTCTATGGTCACAGCCCTATATGTCCAAGAACGGTTCTGTTTCCCACTAATCGACCTGTCATCAGAATATTGACTTTTCGCTACTTCAGAATTACACAGTTTTATCTGCTCAGTACCTAGTTTTGAGAAATTTGACGTTAAAGATTTTGAGTTTCATATCATGGCAATCTTTTATGAAAGTAATTCTTTGAATATCGAGGTGATCTTATAATGTTGATAGATCAGCAGATACAACATCTGGTTTCTGACCTCATGGTCTTAATAACTCTAAAAGGCCAAAATTGTCAGATAGAACTTAGTAATCCTGAGGTAGCGTGTTGTTTGATGAGGGATACATGAATTTATTTTTGTTTTCAACAGAACGGTGGTCTACAAAGATGGGAGACGACTCACTCCACCTGTATTACCTCCCAGCAGCCTACTTTTCTCACAGAGTAAGTCAGAATCCTGCGACAGCTCATCCAGTCTGCCGATATGTTAAGAGAAATGTCCAGCCTACTCACTTAGAGTGCGATCAAAAATTCGTGGTGCAACTTATTGTCAGATATTTCGTAATCTCTCGAACACAGACGCTCCAGCTTTCCCACAATGACTTGTATCAATCTGTTTTAACAGATCAATATTTTTTATAAACACCTGTTAGCTGTATTCTAGAAAATTCCCTAATAAATACTAATAAAACATCCAAGTGGGTGGTTTCTATGTATTTTTTAAGGTTTACAGCTGGGGTAGATCTAATATCCCTTTGAAAAGCAAGTCCGTCTTGTTCTTCTAATCGTGACACTATCTTTATTGAACGTATGTTTTGAGAACCTTTAGTGCTAAAATTGTGTTCTCTATAAAATCAATTTCTTGTGACAGGTTTTGCCACTGACAAGTGTCATTGATCAGCTGAGACGAAGGTCGTATATGCGTATACAAAATGTGTGCTCCTTCTCTCTATATTATATACACACACGTCCTTTCGACGAAAGAACCCCGTACCCCACCCCACCCCCTCTCCCACACCCACCCCCACTCCACCCAGT
>NW_004797643.1:363951-373583 GCF_000002075.1 Aplysia californica | reverse complement strand
GTAGTAGTAGTAGTAGTAGTAGTAGTAGTAGTAGTAGTAGTAGTAGTAGTAGTCGTCGTCAGCAACAGCAGAATGAATAGTAACAATAGCAGTTCTTCCATAAAGAATGCACGAGAAACTGTTCCTAGTTTTGAGGGAATTTTTAAAATATTTCTAGCAAGAAGATCAAGTAGCTTTGCATCCCCTCTCCCTCCACACCCTCACCCCACATCCCCACTCCAAACCCTTCAACCTCTTAGGACTGTCTCCAAGCTCCATCCACCCTTCTACCACCTCCTCTTCCTCTACCCCTACCCCCACCCTCTCCCAGCAAAACCCCACCCACTCCCAGTCCACATCATCTCCACCCACACCTCCTCTACACCCATATTCCTCCCCCTCCTCTCTCTCTCCTCTCTCTCTCTCTCTCTCTCTCTCTCTCTCTCTCTCTCTCTCTCTCTCTCTCCCACCCCCTCTCCCACACCCACCCCCACTCCACCCAGTCCCACTCCCACCCTCACTCACCTCACCTCCTACCCCTACCCCCACCCTCCTCCCCACCGACCTCCACCACTCTCCATTCTTATTGCACCCACTTCTAGCTTGTATCTTAACAAAAACAAAAATAAAGCTGTGCAAGACGTCGTGTCTACTACAGCACACCATTTGACACTGTTTGGAACCAAGTTAAGGGCAAGGCTGAGAAGGAAAGTTCATAGGTACTCGACTGCAATAAGATTAACGTGTTCTTCCCTCCATATGCACGTCCACGGTGCTCATGGAGACAGCATAGTTTGTTTTTGTGGTTTTTTTTGTTCTTGGTTTTCTTTTTTCTGGCGGCAATAACAGTGCCAAGTCTAAGAAATTATCATATTTCAAGTCTATTCAGCGAGCAATGAGTGTCGGCCATGACAGTGTCCAGTCTGGTATTTTATTATTCTTCAATCTATGTGTTCTATTCAGATAATGATCGCTCTGGCAGAGAAGAAATTGGAATACCAGCAGACTGTCGTCGACATCAACAAAAACGAGCAGAACCAGCCCTGGTACTTGCGGGTAAACCCGAAGGGACAGATTCCTGCGCTGAGAATCGGAGGCCGAATCATTCCGGAGTCACTGAGGATCATGGAAGCCGTTGACAAACACCCCAAAGGCCAAGGTACGCTATGTCCATGTTAATAAATCAACTTACTCTTGTTTGCATTTTAAGGTCATTAGCTGACAAAAAGGAATTAACGTATACCATCAATGAAACTTATAAAATGGGTGAAAGGAAAGGGGCTTTGTAATAAAATATACATCATGACCCCGAGACATGGAATAGTAAGAGAGATCCAATATTTTTAAAAGTCATATCTGATTTTAATATAACATTGTATTCATGAAATATCATGTATATTCCGATCTAACATCCTGGAAGCCTTGAATGATGTGTGTGTGTGTGTGTGCGCGCGCGCGCGCGCGCGCGCGCGCGTGTGTGTGTGTGTGTGTGTGTGTAAGAAGGGAGAGATATGGGGGGCGGGAGGGGGGAAGAATGGAAGGAAGGAAGAAGGGAGAGAGAGAAAAAATTCCCTACCACCGTGTGTAATGTTTTTCACCTCTGTATAATCAACATCATCTTCATCAACTGCAGGTCCACGTTTGGTGCCCGACGAGAGTACTCCAGTAGGGAAACTGGTAAAGGAGTGGCGGGAAAAAATCCATTCCTTCCCGATTCGAGTTATCACGTTTGGGATCATTCTGAATCCTGAAAATCACACTGACGAATTGAAAGTTCCAAAGTTCCTTATAGGATCCAAAGAAGGTAAGCTATAGGCCACTCATTCAGTGATCTACCATACATAAGTGGCTCAATAAATGGCGCTCCTGCACATCACATTTATTTGTTTGTTTGTCTCCATGAAATTGGTTTGAAAAAAGATCTCTTACACTTTATCAACATTGACGATGAATTATCATTGTTGCAAATGAAAGCTTCTCGGCCCATTCATAAATTAGTTTAAAAAACAATTTTAAGAGTCAGCGAAAATCAAGCGAAGCACTCACCCTAAGAAAGAAACTGAATAAAAGATTTTCTAAAGTTAAAATTAAGGATGAGTTATAGATTTTGAACTTAAGCAAAAGAAGAGAGACTGTATTGGTTCTACTTGTAAGAGCAGTTTCAACATTATACATGTACACTCTAGCCTTGCACGCACTTAGCCAAATCGGCAGGACGTGGAAATAAAATGCTGGTAAAGCGCGAATTTCGTTATAAGCGTGTTTTAAATAAAAAGAATATAGTCTAAAGTAAAAGAAAAAAATTCAGGACCTGAGCATCTGTTTGTTATGTGTGTGTTTCGCTATGAGCGTGTTTTATGTGCCTTCTAGACTACAAATTATCTTTCAATAACCCATCTCTCCCGTGTACAACTTTTATTGACACAATGCAAAGGTCTTGCACCGGCGCCTGAGATGTAGCAGTTATAACAGGCGCTTCACTGTCGCACGCAGAAGACTGCCTTCGATTCCCTGAAGGAGTAAGTTCGAATAGAGTACCTCGGTCTTTCTGTTGGGACTTTGCATCCCGGTAAGCTCAAGTTGGCTCTGACAGGCAGTGTCTGAAACCCGCCGTCTGAAAAATCTAAATCGTATCGATCGGGGTATAAAACGCCTATGTCTTTAGAAAAAGCAACAACTAATGGCTTGCAACATCTCTATTTGATTTATTTCTGTGAACGCAGCGTACGCCAAGAGTGTGGCCGACCTCATCCCGTACTTTGAACAGCTGAAGAAGGACAACCCGGATATCACCGAGGCTGTCAACGTCAAGATGGAAGCCGCCAGAAACAACGACATGGCCCGGTTTGGCTTGGAAAATGTGGAAAAGATTTTGAAAGAAGTGGACAAAACCTTCGATGAAGCGGAAGCTCAACTCCAAAAGAACAAAAAAGGTGAGTTGACCTTTTAAAAAAAGAATTCTATTGATTGAATTTGAATCTATGAAAATTGCCAGTCTGGGGTTTTTGCAGTGCTCGTAACTGCAAAACGTCATGATATGAGCGCCAAGATGAGGATGTCAACTGAGAAGTCCAAATAGTGAATCAGGCTTACTCTGCTCACCTTTCTAGCCTCAAAAGCACAAAGTCTGCTTCGACTATCAAGGCACCCCGGAAATAGTAGTTCACAAGAGATTGACTAACATACAAAAGAGGTAAAGGAAAATTGACGATAGTAAGGATGAGGAAAGAAAAAGCAGCAGTTTCTCCTATGTTGTTTCGGCTCAGTATGAATATCACTTTCACCTTCACCTATCTCGTAGACTGGATGTCCTGCGGGGCGCTTTTGAAGATTTGGTCGCCAGCCTCCTCCGCTCCTTCCGGTCTTCAAGTTTCCAGAGTGTGTCTTTGAGTTCCAGGCCTGTCCATTCCTTGATGTTGTCCTCCCAACTCTTCTCCGGTCTGCCTCTGCTCCTGTTTCCCTGGACGCTGCCTTGCAGGATCACCTTGGCAAGGCCAGATGAACGGGTGATGTGTCCCTACCATTGCAGTTTGCGTTTCCAGACCAGAGTGAAAAGGTCAGCATATGGTCCGATTTCATTTTTGATTCGTTTTTTGACTTCATCATTTGTGATGTGATCTTTGTATGAGATACCAAGGATTTTTCGGAAGCATTTCATCTCCACAGCTTTGATCCTTCTTTCAAGGCCTGCATTCAAGATCCAGGTTTCACAGGCATACAAAAATGCTGAAATGAGCAGGGAACGCATCAGTCTCATCTTAGATCTGATGGTGATATTTCTGTTGTTCCAGATGGTTTTCAACTTGGTCATTGTGGCTGAAGTTTGCGCTATTCTGGAGATTTTTTCTGGTTTTGAACCTTCGTCTGTCACTATTGCACCCAGATATTTGAAGCATCGTACGGCATCCTTGACATATGTGACAAACGAGGAGGCCTGAAGAACAAGAAAAATGAACCAGCAGGTGCAAAATAATACAGAGAGCCGAATCTGCAAGTGAAAAAGAGAACGAGAGGAGCTAGAGAGAAGTGGATTGAAGAACAGTGTGAAGAAATTGAAGACTGACTGAATCAAAACAACAGTAAAAAGACTTACCAAATCATCAAAGATCTTTCAAGTACCAAACAAGGGCGGACAACTTCAATACAAAGTAAAGAAGGGAAATATTTAACGGAGGAACAATAAGATCAGAACCGGTGGACAGAATAAGTATTAGCATGACATTGATAAATCAGCCCATTTATAATTCTACTGTGCATAAGAACGTGTTAATATCACCCCTTTGGGAATGGCCTAAAGACACTTCTGTCAGTAGCACTGCCTTGGGGGGATGAAGTCTATGGAGATTGATCACCTACTTATCACGTCCCAATTTTGATGTAAGACTACACGTATGTTGATCTCGAAGGAATGGATGCTGTATCCCCCTCAGGCTGGGATGGCCATAACAGGCACGGTCGGAAGCCCGCCTCCTAAATGATTTAAATTGTGTCGATGAGGGGGTAAAAACACCTACATGTAAAAAAAAAAAAAAAAAGAATTGCACCAACTTTAAACTAGAAATACTTCTTTATGACATAGGCAAAATATTGAAGAAACTATGATCCATGAAAAATGTGACAAGCATTTATCGTTATCTACTGTGCTGTGATTGTATGAGTGTCTGCTTATGTGTTAGCGTTAATCTAAAGAGTGTGTGTGCATATATATATATATATATATATATATATATATATATATATATATATATATATATATATATATATATATATATATATATATATATATATATATATATATATATATATATATATATGTGTGTGTGTGTGTGTGTGAGTGTGTGTGTGTGTATGTGTGAGTGTGTGTATTGTATATATATATATATATATATATGTGTGTGTGTGTGTGTGTGTGTGTGTGTGTGTGTGTGTGTGTGTGTGTGTGTGTGTGTGTGTGTGTGTTGTTGTTGTTGTTGCTGTTGTTGTTGTTGTTTTTGAAAAATCTCTTTAGCTGCGAGCATTTCGCTCTTGGCAGCGCAATGCCTCCCTCAAGAAACCACATGTCCTTGTCATCTGGTCAACGCCAGAGTAGAGCAGGCTTTGTAATTGTAAGTCTAGTCTAGGTGTGTGTAGGAGCCTGCGTCAAAGAACTGCCAGGTTTGGGCAGTGAAGGAGAAGATGTTCAACGATCTCCTCGCGATTGCCACAGTGTCTGCAATGGGGTTTCCACATGGGGTTAGATTAATTCTGTTTATGTGCTTGTTGGTGTGTAAGTGTCCTGTGCAGGCTCTGAAGATCAATGTCTGATCTGCTCTACATAAGAGACTCAAAGGGTGTTTGGGGTTGGGTTAGTCCATGTACCTGAAGAGAAATCCTCCTGTTTCTGCCTTGGCCCATCTGTTTAGCCACTCGTCTCTGCTTTTGGCTTAGATAATCCCTCTGCAGGTTTTTAAAAAGCGGCTGTGTCTGTCTGGGGCAGGATTACTCCAGTCTTTGATAGCTGATCTGCAGTCTCATTCCCTGGTACTCCAGAATGGCCAGGCACCCACTGCAGTGTGACCCGGACGCCATAGGAAGTGCCCATCTGTTTTACAAGGCTAAGAATGTTCCCGTCACCGCTGTAGTCTCCTCCTCTCTCGACGGCTTGGAGTACTGACATTGAGTCAGAGAAGACAACAACATCCCCTGGTGCTACCGCGCCTTCAAAAAGTCTTGGGTGGTCTGCTCCAGGGTCTTTATTATGGCAACTCTCTCTGCGTCACAGTTGGAGCTGCATGTTCCACATAGGCCAAATAGTTGGGTCTGCTTCTCCTCTCCAAGGTTGTTTCGATATTTCATGATAGGTCCGTATCCAGCATTCCATGTAAGGTTTGTTGCTGACCCATCTGTGTGTGTATGGATTGGAGTTTCAGCATACGAGTCCACTGTCTCCAGGGCACTAGTTCTGCGGATTTCTTCTAGTGCGATTTTGTCTCTATAAGGGTATAGAAGTCTTGTCCTTATTGCGATTTCTGGTGCCTGCCAATATGGCGGCTCGCTGCTGATGTTGGTGATTGGTTCTCTGTTCTCGAGTGGGTCAAACTCCTCAAGTAGTTTTGTTGCTTCTCGCATGAAGTAGGTCATCTGGATGCGTGTTCTTGGTTCCCACTCATCTGCCATTCTCCTGTTTTCGTTCGTGTCTTTTAGCCGCTCAAATCTTTCATAGGTTTCGAGTGTAGCACTCTTTCTTCTGAGGTCCTGTGGTTCTATGTTGGTGTGGATTTCGCAGGCGCTTGTAGGCGGGGTCTTCATCGCGTCAGAAACAAATTTGAGTGCTTGGTTCTGTACTCTGCCAAGCTGTGCCAAAGAGCTTTGGCTCGCTATGGATTGTAGTTGTAGGGAATAGTCAATCACAGATCTGCCATACCCTATACATGTATAAAGTTGTCGGAGGGTTGTTTCGTCAGCTCCCCAGTTGAGTGACGGAATGTGTTTCAAAAGGTTTAATCTGGAGGTGGCTTTCTTGGTCAGCTCGCCTACGTATTCTTTGAGAGATAGCTTTCGATCCAGTTGTACACCAAGGCACCTGGGATAGTCCTCATGTTTGATGGTGGTTCCATTGATCTTCAGGTTTACCTGACTTGCTGTAACCTTGTTTTTGAGGCTGAATAGTCCAAAGACAGTCTTGTCTGTGTTGAAGTGTTGATCTCCATCTTGAATAGCTGGCAGTAGGACGAGATAGTAATAAGGTCCGCGTTGATGACTTGGTTCAGTGCTCTCTTGTTACTTCCTTATGGGGATGCCCCTTGTGCAGTGATGTCGGTTCTTCACACAAGTAAAAAGTAAAAGTAACAAGTATCACTTCCTTTGCTCAAGATGAGCAAGTCGTCAGCGTAAAGTGCTTTCTGGCAGAAGATGACATCTGGCAAGTTGTTCATGAACAACAGGAAGAGGGTACAGCTGAGTGCTGACCCCTGGGGAAGGCCTTCCTCGAGTGTCATCTGTGAAGAAATCTTGTTGTCACAAGATGTTTGGATGGTTCGTTCTGCAAGACAGAAAGTTCCTGATCCAGCTGTACATCATTCCTGCTATCCCTAGCTTTTGCATTTTGTAGAACAGTCCCTGTCTCCACACACGGTCATGCGCCTGCCTCAAGTCGATGAAGACAGCCACAACATTGTCTTTATCTTGAAAGGCATCGCTGGTCTCCTGGGCAAATCTGATGAGGTGGTCCATAGTTCTTTTGCCTTTCCTTGATCCTGCCTGTGATGTGCTTTTTGTGTTTTCCACCCGCCAGTGCAGTCTGTCGTTGACCATTCTCTCGACGACCTTACCAAGATTGATCTATAGCTTGAAGCCAGGCTTGCTGGTTTATCTTTCTTCAGTATCTGTGTGATGTCGGCCTTCTTCCATTCTGTTGAGAGCTGTCCCTCATTCCAGGTCCTGTTGAAGAAGTCCAGGAGTATGGAAAGGGAAGATTCTGTCAGGTTGAGGATCATCTCATTGGTGATGTGGTCTGGTCCTGGGGCCTTTCTCTTTTTACACTTTCTGAGGGCGGCCTTCGATTCCGTCAAAGTAAACTCCTTGTCAAACACCTCCAGGTTTGCCTTGGCGGTCTGTTCTGCCCTTTTGGTCAGCCGCTTTATTGTGTGGCTCAGTTTGTTCTGGGGGGGGTTTTCTAGTTGATGCTAACAAAGTATTTATTCATAACCTCAGCTGTGCATGTTTCTCCTTCCTCAGTTGGTTTCATTTGAGCGGGGTTTTTCCTTCTTTATGTACCTGAGAGATTGGTGAGCAGGTTCCAGGCATTCCTCCCGTCCTTACGCAGGTCTAGTTCTCCACAATGTTCTCTCCATGTTTTTCTTTTCGCGTTTTTGCTCTTCAGCTTTACCTTGGCTGTCAGGTAGTTGAAGTGCTTTCTGTTGCGAGTTCCGCTGGCTCTATGAAGTAGGGTGGGTGGTGTCTTGTCATGCTGAAGTGAAATGAGATTGCTTGATCTCAGTAGTTCTTCTAGAACTGTTCATGTCGTGTCTGTATCAATGTAACCCCACAGTGGAGAGTGTTCATTGTAATCTCCCGAAAGAATGGTTTGTTTGTTGTTTGCTTAGTAAGGGTTTTACGGCGCTCGCAACTGCATAATGGTATGTTTGTGTTCTGTATTCGGGAAGGTGAGCTGGAGAGTAGTTCTCGGTGGGCAGTATACATTGTAGATGGTGTAGGTTGTTTCCATCCCACTGCTGCACTTTCATTTCCTGCATGTCAGTCTCGCCATCGGTTTCTGGGTGAGAAACCTCCGCGGTGAAGTCATTCCAAATGACGATTACGATACCTTGACATTTAGTGCACTTGCAGTGGTACATTGTGTAGCCTGTCAAATGGAGGTCTATCTGCTTGTGTAGTTGGGTTTCCTGAGGCAGGGCTATATGAATTCTTAAGTCTGACAGCATCTTTGCAAGCTCCATTTTCTTGTTCTGTATTGATGTGATGCTTGGTTGGAGTATATTCAATGTCTAGGTGTCTGTAGGTTGCGGAGTCTGCGGTGTCTGTGTGTTGCTTGTAGTTGTAGTCCCTGTACATGCAGTGTGGGTCCCAGTAGCTGACTTGTCACTTCCGTCCCCGGGTTGGTTAAGGCAGAGAACGCAGACTGTGATAACCGAGGCGATATCCGAGCTCGTATAGTTTCATTTGTCGTAGAGGCATTTCACTGGTTTGGGGGGGTTGTAACGGTTTGTATGCACCCCTGTAGGATCTCAGGTAGGTGGTAGTCTTATCCTGACACTGGCTTGTGTCCAACATCTTGCCACAAGAGAACAAAGGTGCAATGTTCACAGTCTTGTTTTCCATCAACCTTCACGGGAGATTTCTTAGATGGTAGACAATTATAGGGGGTGTAGGCTCACTCTAGTTCTGAAGATGGGAACCCCAAAGTGCAACCGATGACCAGTGATTGTCTGAGCAGTCCAGTCAGGGATCCCATTGAGCAAGGGGTAACACGTTCCTTCCACAGCGAGTCATCTACATCACCAAGCGTAGCTTGCGTTTACCCAATCCCCGCCATCTGCTGTCTCCTGGCTATCTGCTGTTAACATTTCCGTTCATGGAGCAGAATAATCCAAGGGATGGCCAAATCTACTCAGACAGAAGATTGTCACGTCATGGACCAGCGAGCTTTTGCAAGGAAACCGTAGGGACGTCATCTGTTTTTACGGCAGCCTATTCCTTACTGCTACAAGTTAAGGCCTTCTGAGTCTGCGGAGACATCTCATGATTGAGTCATCTGGCAGTCTATGTGCACCATGCCCCGTCTGTAGAGCTCCCACGAAAGGGAGGGAAGAAGATGTCGGCACTGAATGAACAGGTCGGTCTGCTGTAACGCCAGACCTACCATAATGGTGGATGTGTACGTACCCTTCTACGAGTCGAAGGGTCGTTGCTCACATCGCACATTGCAGGGCTATGGTATCTCCTGGCTAGAGCTCCGTCTGAAACCCCTGCTCCTATGCACAGAGCAGGGGTCCCCATGCTGTTCGTCGAGGACGAGGAGTTGACTTAGTTGAGGCTGGCTTGCCAGAGAGCGTCTGGGGTTTCACCTTCAACCCTTACAGCCAATTATTGTTTGACCTAAAATTCATTTTTTTTAAAAACAAACTCGTTTTCGAAAACGGAAATGGCTTTTA
>NW_004797643.1:300678-361844 GCF_000002075.1 Aplysia californica | reverse complement strand
AGTAGTAGTAGTAGTAGTAGTAGTAGTAGTAGTAGTAGTAGTAGTAGTAGTAGTAGTAGTAGTAGTAGTAGTAGTAGTAGTAGTATCATTGTTATTATCATCATCATCATTATCATTATCATCATCATCGTCTTGAATATCTTCCCCAGGTTTGTAGACCCAGTGAAGCGACCGGCGTTGAAGGAGTACTGGGACCGAGCCTTTCAGCGTCCTAGCGTCAGGCAGACCGTGACGAAGGTGCCAACAAACTGAGGCTTTGTTCTGTGCACTGATGACAGGGAGATTTTTGACAGGGGACATGTGGGACGGGAGCAGCGTAGACTTGAAGTCTTATATAATAATAGTTGTGCCACAACGTGGTGGAATCAGACTGTGAACAGTCTAGGATTATATTTCAAAAGTCTATGTGAGGCCATAACAGTGAACAGTGAACAGTCTAGGATTACATTTCAAGTCTATGGGAGGCCATGACAGGGAGCAGTCTAGGAAATATATTCAAGTCTGTTTGTGGGGAACAGGGGGCGGACAGTGAACAGTCTAGGATTATATTTCAAGTCTATGGGAGGCCATGACAGTGGTTGCCGAGTTAAAGTTAAATCAGATTATTATATACAGGGTGATAAAAAAAATTGTACAACTTTTTTTGTTAATATTTTCCTCTATGCTGAAGTTTTGCTTTTCAAATTTGGACACAACATTTGGAAGTCAAAAGGAATTTGTATGATATTCATTTACGAAAAAATCCATAAAATAGTTTTGCTCTTCAAAACGCGTAAAAAACCCATTTTCAACTATGTCATTTTCAACTATGTCCCCATTTTTGTAACATGACGCACTAGTTCGCATTAGGTCTACTACTAAAAATCCCAACCAATGCAAATTACATGTAGTCTAACAGGCCAGCAGAAGTTTGCAAATAGTTTTTCTCAAGTTTCCTTTGCCTCCTGAGATCATGGTTGAGATAAGTAAAGAGCAGAGAGCTTTTTGCGCTGAACATTGCCTTACCACCAACTCTTTTCGTAATTTCGCACAAGGTACAGAAATAATGTTAAGTTGTCCTTAATTAAGGCCTTCTTTGATGTCAAGGGTGGAAATGGTCTATCAGTTAGGACCTGTAGAGAATTAAACCGAAAGGTTCCCAGACAGAACGACCACTTCAGGTCAAACACACACCGTTCGCACCCCAGAATACGTCACCAGGGTGCAGAATTCAGTAGATGAGCCCCCTAAGACGTCTGTCCGAGACAATGTCTACAGCAATGACTTTCCTACATGATCTCAACAGTCCTCATTCTCAAGGCAGATCTTCATCTACGACTGTACCATTTTCCTGTTTGCAAAACTATCAGAGGATAGCCATGTGTTCATGATTCCTCGATCGTTTTTAAAAGTGTGGACATTTCCTCTATGACATTTATTGGTTCCTACGAAGCCCATATTCACCTTTCAGGTTATATCAACTCCACAATTGCTGTCTATTTGGGCAACCTCACACCTCCCATCGATTGTCTCTATAAACGGCTCCATACTGTACTGTAAGGTGCACAGTGTGTGCAGCTCTGAGTACTCATCGTCGGGTGGATCCTTGTGTTTGGCCACCACTGAACATCACGAACGACGCGTTAAAATGTATCGAGTCCAAAGGTGGACATGTAGACCATTGGTTCTCGGAAATCCAAAATCTAAAAAAAAATAGGTTTTTAACTTTGTAGAAGAAAAGAAATATTGTTTAAAGGTTACAGGGATGGAAAGATTAGATTTTTTTTAATAAAAGGAAAGGGGAAAAAAGCCAATCATTTCGTGACTTTCCTTACAAGATCTTTTAAATTGGTGCATTTTCATTTATAGGTGGTTTTTATCAAAGCCATTTCCGTTTTCGAAAATACGTTTCTTCTTTGAGAATTTTATATCAAACAAAGACCTTTTAAATGAATTATATCTGTTCCAAATTACAACACTCTAGTACAAATTGTGTGTGAGATATTCAGAAAAAAAAGTTGTACAGTCTTTTTTTTTTTTTTCTTGGATCACCCTGTATTTCTTATTCCTATTTCAAGTCTATGGCACAAACATACACACACACACACACACACACACACACACACACACACACACACACACAACACAATCGCATCAAGATTGACCGGGAAACCCCGATATACAACCGGTCATATCTCGCCGATCGGCGATGTTTACCACCCAGTTTCTTTGGATTTTCCCCAAAATGCCTCTGCCTTTGATGGCAAGGGTTTTTATTATATGAGCCTTGTGATGAAAAAGTGTTAAAGCGGGTAACCACTCTTTACTGGTGATGAAGCCATGATGATTATACACGTATTATGCACGTTTCATAATGCAAATGAAATAAAGATGATACAAAATCGTTTCTTAGGTTTAATGTTTTGAACTCTTTGCATGTGACGCTCATTAATTGTTGTTGTTGTTGTTGTTGTTGTTGTTGTTGTTGTTGTTGTTGTTGTTGTTGTTGTTGTTGTTGTGTTTGTGATGCTGCTTGTGGTAAGCACTAAGCACGCTACTGTTTTCTCAGGGCATGTAGTTGGGCCTACCTTGTTCTCTTTCATAGCAACACCCCTTTATTAACAAAAGCTGAGGGGCAGGTCGTTAAGTAGAAGTAAAAAACTAGGATGACATAGATTCCAGGGACAATAATCTCTAATCAAAAGCAACAACATAGATCTAAGTGTCGAACCTGCAAAAACGGAAACTTCTCTAAGACAGACTAAGACCGACATCTGTCACACCGGAATCCACCCCCCCTCCCAATCTTCCTCTATAATTAGCTGTTATATAGCAGAAACCCACCTAACGCGTAAACAGAAAGAGAAATTCCTTCCCCTCGAAGGAGGCGGGGAGTTGCAGATGAAGATGTCCAAGGTGGTGTAGGTGTGAAATCTCACCAGAGCCTGTGAAAATTCTCGGGTCGGGCTCCAAACCGGAAACTTTCCTGGGTAGCCAGAGGCCAAAGGTGTGAAATTAGTTTGGCTAATACCTTCTTCTTCTTCTTCTTCTTATTATTATTATTATTATTATTATTATTATTATCTACGGACATAACTCTCCTCACTACAAAAAAGCTCACGTACTGTATGCTTAACACAAAATAAAAATATAAAAAAAAAGAAAGCACTTAAAATAACGGGAAGAGCCACATCTCACTCTCCCTGATTTAATGAATCTAGATCTATGCACTTTCTCTCCCTGCAGTGAGTCTGGTACTACTTGTGTGTTCCGTTTCTACTTGTACCAGACTTCTTCATCACAAAAGAAAGTTCTGCATGACCAAGGGAGACAAAATAAATAAAGCTGAACCGACATGTTCAATAGACAGAGCGTACGGTGAACTCATGTCTTTTGTTTTTGTTTTTCAAAAATGATGCAACGAAAGACTTATTGTGACCAGAACAATAAAGAAAGAACTGAAGAAAGCATGAGACCGTTCAGCTGTCAGGGGCGGGTCTGACGTCTCTCTCTGAAAGGAGGTTATGACTAAGTGGGTTTTCCTCTTCTTCTTTGCGTTCCCCTGCTAGATCTCAGGGGTAGTCGACTGTTGGCTCTTTAACCTACACTGCAACCAGGGACGAAGCGTCTATATAATCAAATAATCACTGCTTCCCTTCCTAATTTTGAAACATTGTCGCTGTCAAATTCATCCATAAATGTAAACCTCTTAAATTAAATGTAAAAAGACGTTCGTAATCAACAATGAACAGTATGCCTAACATTCAAAACGGTTTCACGGCCACAGAAATAGCCTCCTCACCCCTCTCGGGCCACTCCATAAGCAGTCGCAAGCTTTGATTAAGTAAGCTTAAAGTGAGGCTGGAAGAGTCTACCAATAGAGTTGAAGTAACATGTGCATAGCAGTCAAAGCTGTTTCCTTGCCACATATACCCTGTTCACCCCTTTGGGGCCACAGTTATAATTTATAATCAATCACAAGCCCTGATAATGTAAGCTAACTAACACTGGTCGAGTCTACCTCACAAATGTGAGGGGAACTAACTCCTACTAATCTCTTGACTGCTGCATGTGCTTGTTTTTTTCCCTCGACTTTTTACCGTTCTATAATCAGATCGTGACCTCGATTATGACACCAGCTCCTGGCCGCGAAAGGCTAACAAAACAATAACAGCCAAATGTGAAATTTAAAAAATGATAATTGTCATGTTCTACCAAAGTGTTACAACCTGTCCCCGTAGGATTATGCGATTGTGCGGCCGTGTTTTTTTTCGCGTAATTCTGCAACATTTGCATAATTTTGGATTATCCGCGTTTTTTCACAAAACAATGAATTTACGCCTCGCCATGTGACTAAAGGGACGTACTCACCGTAATAACTCTCTTTTAAGTGAAAAGTTGGTTATTTCCCTTGCTAGAAGGTCTTTGTTATGGGTTGTGATTTTGTTCCTTGAGCTTGTTCAATTTTTCAATCCATCAGAAGTTGTTGTTCTCATGTCTGCTGATGTTTCATGTTTGACAGGTGTCCCTGGTTTTAATAATGTGCCAGCATCAGAGGTCCAGATGTCCTTTTTTAATTTTATTTTTTTTTTAACATTTTTCTTTCCTCTATAGATCTGATCTAGAATCTAGATCTACAGCTGAAAGTTACAGAGATGATTATTTTTGGTTGTTGTTTTTTTGTTGTTTTTTTGGGGGGGTTTTGTTACTGATGTGTATTGTTTTCTTTTCCAAATACACAACAAATTACTGATACTGATAAGTTCTGTTTTCAATTTCTCTGTACATAAAACATGAAAATCAGGAAACTTCGCGTTGAAAAAGTGCAAAACATGTCGCGAATGGTGTTACGGTAACTTGCATAATTTTTGCATAATTTTGCTTTTTTTGCATAATTTGGCCTTCTAAATTTGCATAATTCTACGGGGACAGTATAATATATAGATCTAGCACTGACATCTCTGCTTCTTTGCTTTGTGTTTATGTATTCACATCTAAAGTTAAATTTAATTTTAGTTGGAACTGATATTTAATAAGATACATTCCCGATTATTTTGGCGGTTCAACATACAACATGAATTCCGGATTTGTTTTCATTCACAACTCAGAGTCGCCGCCTCGAGTAAGATTCTTGTGTGATATCTACAGGCCATATCTGGTCCCGTTTCACTTTGATTACCCTGTCAAACAAGTCAGCCTTCGCCCCTCAGTGCAATTGTTTGTTAACGTATGTGAACGCCTTTACTACCGGAGAGGCAAGAAAGTGGAGATGATCGACAGCAGATGACAGAACATGTCTAGAGAACAGGAAAGGAAGTGAAAGGAGACATTTTTTAGAAGAAAATTGTCCCCATTACTGTTAAGTTTTGAAGCCTGGTTCTACTAAATGAGAGACGAACACTGTAGAATCTACCTTTATATCCCTAAAGGCCCGGTTACATGTAACGATAAATTGGACAGAAACTGGACGATCTAGCGAGCATACGATAAATAGTTATAATGCATATATAGCAGTTTTATTATTTAGTTGATCGCCAAGGGTGAAGCTGTGCATCAAGGTCACTCGGTGCTTTGCACATCAGCAGTCAAGTCAAAGCTTCTACTTCTAACACAACACGGTACAGTATGGCCACCCTTTTCTAAAGACACTGTTCTGCTATACAATATCAAAATGTACAAGTACAATGTTCGCCTTTCATTCATTAGGTCCCGAGCTCGAAACCTTCACATAGGGTGCAGGCAAATCGCTGTCGTTGCAAAGAGACATGGTGGTTTTATGACGAGGAATCTCCTCGATCGAAGAAAACTGGACGATAGATTGGAACGTGAAACTTATATTGTATAAAACCCGTCAGATTGACGTAAGCGTGCGTTTGAGCGGAGCGTGCTTTTGTATGGCGTGCGTTTAGGCGGAGACTATTGTACTGATTTTAATTAACAATGCCAATACATTGGAAAGAAATTTCATATTTATGAATTTTCCTTTCCTCCTCTTTACAGGACAAAAGGATCCGGGACTGGTGATTGCGGTCGACACTTTAGAATGCGGACAGCTGGAGTGCCTCCTCATAATGACAACTGCAACGAAAGAGATATTTAAAATGTTCGGGGAGGTCGTCTTCGTGGGTGCCACTTACAACATACACAACCTTCGTTGGTCTCTCTACGCCTTCCTGGTCGAGAATGGGCTTGGCAAGGGTCAACCAGTGGCGCATGTTTTGATGATAAGAAAAAATACAGGCCCAACAGTCCAGAACTTTGTTGATAGGTTCGCCTTGCTCGATGACAAAAAGAAAGTGCAAGTACGAGTAGTCATGGTGTATTAAGATCATAAAGAAATCCACGTCGACGCCTTGAGGCACACTTTCCAACATGCCTCTCTGCAAGTTTGCAAATTTCATGTCAGTATTATGTTGAAGGATTAAGATAAATTGTATCTCCTCCTATGCCCAATGAGACGGATTCTGGCAGAGAATTTGCCACGTTTTGGGCTTTTAAAGGCTTCATTTCCACTTGTGGATGCTCGCATGCGATTTTGGGCGGTCTTTGGTCCGCGAATTGCGGCCGCCATTTTTGATTTTTCAAAGAATTTTTTAAAAAAAGAAACACCGCCGGGAATTTTTTTTTAATTGAAAAAGAAGGAAAAAAAGAACAGAAACCGAACATCATTGCCGTAATTTTAGAAAGAAAGTTTATTTTCTCTTCCGTTTCAATCCGTCTCTTTCTCACTTCTTTTTTTTTCTTTCTTGTTGGCACCACGTTGATTTGTTATTTTTCCTGTGAAGAATATAAAAGTTATAATGTACATGACATACTATACTATTTGTATTGCTGTTTCTCTTTTATTTTCCCTTCTTTGTTGCGTTTTAATTTGTTGGTGTGTTCATTTTCTTTTCTTGTTATTGTTCTTGTGTTGTTTTTTCAATTTTATTTGTTTTTATATAGCATGATGTCATTTAATTTGATGTTGTTCCTACCTTTTTAAAAAATATAATGTGTTATGTAAGAGTGTCTCCACCAAAACCGAATATTGACACTGGCAGGCCCCTTGTGCGTGATTCCATAATTTACATGTACGAGGGCTGTTCCACGGAAAACCGGAAAAGGTCCATAAAAGCAATTTTAAACAGCCTATCAGAGTCTGTTGGATAGAGGATCCACCCTGGAAAGTCGAAAGTCCTAAGGATAGATGCACCACGAAAGGGGCAGGTCACAGTACAAGGAAATGCACTAGAAGACGTCGAATCCTTCTGCTATCTTGGGAGTATAATGGACAAAGAGGGGGGAACAGGCGCTGAAATAAAGTCCCGCATTGGAAAGGCACAGACTGCATTTATTTCTTTGAACAGGATTTGGAGGACCAGGGATATCTCATTCTCTCCGCTGTAACCTGGTGGTTCTTGCTTTGCCCGTACACCAGCACATCATCAGCAAAACTGAGTACACGTCCGGGCCCTTTCAGCTGGTTGGATGTTATCCCTATTGTATAGACGTGTTGAACAGAACTGGCGAGAGTGCAGATCCCTGTGGTAAGCCTGGTGTGATCTCGGTAGGTTGCGAAGCCCAGCCACCAAGACGTAGTGCTACCTTTCGTTTGAGCAGCGCTGCCCCAATCCATTGCACTAAATCAAATGTGGATCTACCCTCAGGTTGACTGGAGTCTTCATGAGGGTGTCGCACTGAAACTCTGTTGTAGGCATCTTCCAGGTCAAGTGCTGCTACCAGTGTCCCCCCCCCCCCCCCCCCCGTTCGAAACCATCATATACGTCGGATGCAAGAGTGGCAGCATTCATCCATGTGATCTTTCCTCTTCCATGGCTGCCCAGTTCCGGCGGTAGGACGTTCTTTTCCTCCAGCTCTATTGCCAATCTGCGTGCCACGATTTTCTCCAGCAGCTTCCCGACGGTATTTCGCATGGTCACTATGCGATATGAGGCAATCTTGCTTTGGTCTTTGTCTGACTTAGGAACTGGGAACAGGTGACTGTCCAGCCAGTCTTCAGGTATCTCCCCAGTCCACAGGCTTTTGTTTAGCCTCTCGGCTAGTGCCATTGTCTGTCCTTCCTCCATGTTCTTCATGTGGCCATAACGTACTCCGTCAGGACAAGAAGTGTTGGATGCTTCCTGGACATATTTATGTAACACATTTCGTGTGTCACAAATTGTAGACAGGGTTCATCTTTGTAGTCCTGTTGGATCCTGTTGAACAGCTGTTTTCTCTTGTCCTCATCTTTCCTGTCAATTTGTCTTAGGTATCTCTTAAACAGAGCACGGCCTTTTTCTTCATCAGTGGGCATCCACATACCATCCTCTCCTTGGAAATCAGGGATAGCTTGTTTGCTCTTCCTATTAGTCATGCACCTGTAGTTCCAGAATTGATACAGGGCCCTGTCGTTGTTCATGCCTCGGCAGAAGTTGTCATATGGTAGGTCCTTGGTTTCTTTTGCTGCCTCATCGAATCTGATATCTGCTAGCTTTTTCTCAGCTTTCAACAGCACGTTTGATTTTGATCTGTCCCTCTCGTGTTTTCTCAGCGCTAGGCGTTTATCTTCCACAATGCCTCAGTCTCTTCATTCCACCAGGGTGGCTACTGTGCCACTACTCTATGCTGTACTCTGGGTGGCCTGGAGCTCTTTCGCAGTACACTGATGGGGTTGTTGCCTTACGCGGGGTAGAAGAAGACTCGTTTCTGTCTTTGGTGGTTGCTGTTTCTTCCTCGCTTTACAAATACTGAGCATGGTATATGATCGCTGCTATAGTTGTGTAATACTCTCCATGTACAGTCTGTCGTTAGGTCTACCAAGACGAGTGCAAGGTCTATAGCACTGCCGGAGTCCCCATCTCTTGGGGCTAGTCTGGTCATGCTGCCATTGTTGATGCAGGTGAGGTCACAACTGTCCAGGGCATTTTCAAGTCTCGTCCCTTGAGGGTTCATCACTGTTTCCCCAATCACTCCCTCGCGCGTTGGAGTCGCCACAAAAGATTGTTTTTCCAGGTAGAATCTTTCGCTTTCTGAGCCATTTGGTGCTAGAAGACACCCAATATAATTTAAATTGTCAAAGATTAAGTGTCTTATTACTACTACTAGTACTAGAGAGTAAAGAAAAGGAGCAGACAGATGTTTGTTAGTCAAGGAGCAAACCACACCAGAGCATTCGCCAATCACCCACTTAGCTGGACTCAAACAGAAACAGCATTTATATAGAGTACCGTAGAGCATATTGATATCCACGCTCTACAGTAAGCCATGTGCGCTTTACAATTTGCAGCTTTTATTACCCAAGCAGACCATGAAACCCTCAGAAACATTCTCACTTATATTTTATTCTCACAGTACTCTGGAAGTAAATAGTGCAAGACACTGATGACTGACATGATCTTTCATCAACTTAAGCAGTTTAGCTGGGCACCCATTGCCACCTGGGTGAAGTGAGTGAGAGGTAAATTAATGTTCAGTCAATTCAGTGTCTTGACAAAGGATGACGAAACATCCGGCCCCTGACAGTTTAGTAGTTTTAGTAAAAGTTTTACGGCACTCGCAACACAACAAAGTCATATAAGTGCCAAAGAATAGATGCGTTACAAGAGAGTAACATACACAAAAAAGGAGACAAGGACGATAGATGTTTGATGATAGTGATGATAGGAAAGAAGGAGCAAACCATACCAGAGAGCCCGCCAAACACCCACGGCCCCCAAACCTTACGGTTATGAACCTGCCAGCTTAGGTAAGATGTCCCACAGACACCCTAAAACTACAACCACCAGCTGTATCCTTCTGCAAGTTTCAAACAAAAGTAAATGAATAACACAAGAAAATTGATCACAACAAAAACAACAGCACAAGGCACACAAAGCAACTCTCAACATCAGACGTAATATTTTCGTACTTTTTATTACGCAGATTGACATGAGTAACAAGTGACATAACCACATATACAGAAACACGGCCACTTTTGAATGCAGCACTCTCCTAGTTTTTTTATTTTTAAAAAAAGAAGAAAACAATACAAGAGAGAGATGGAGGTGGTCCAGAGCACAAGGCGTAATCCTCAGTCACGTCACAGCTCTCCCTAGCATCCCTATCACACTACTGAAACTTGTCAACTACAAACATGTGCTTCCACCATTCGGTCAGTCCTCACAAGACATGAGGGGGAAATAACGCACACAACAGGGCAGGGGGGAGGGGAATACAACCCAGATTACCCCCCAGCACAACAAGTGGCTTTATTTATAATTTATTAGCCCTAGAACAAAGTTAGCAAACGCAGAACCTCGAAGAAGGAACTGGAAGAAACACAGTTGAAAAGCTTATGTTGTGCCCTTCCAGAGTGATAAACCTTCATGCATGTTACTGGGTAATCCAAACGTCATCATCGTACGGTACTGTATATATATAAACGCTAATGGTTGTGCCTTCATCTCAAAACTTCACAAAACACATAAAATTATAATACAGACTTCAATGAACATCTCACGGTTACTGAGTACGGTAATGAACTTTTAAAACAAAAGAAAATCATACAGATGAGTGGATATAAAAGCTTCATCTTGGAGAGAATGCATCTCACAATACACACATTGTCTCAGTCTGCCACTCGTGGGGGGGATACCAGTCAGTACATCTCCCTCTTCCAGTTGATTCAAATGAGAACGAGTAATCATTGCCAAAGAAACACAATTGGCGAAGAGTAGAAGAAGAAGAAGAAGAAAAACTGGCGGGCCACCTGGTGGCACTGACTGTAGGTCTCTCCAGAGCAACTCAAATTCGTGGCAGACAAAACCATGGCCAGTTCTTTCACCCCAGGACACGACCCGAGACAAAGCACGCACATCCTGTAACCTCCTCCACTAAGCTGCCAATGTAAGTTGCAACCTGAATTAGATGATGAGACTAAAATAAATAATCGGTGAGCCTCCGACTCAAGCAAAGTATCTGTACATAAACATACACTAAGTAAGCTCATTCAGCACAAGGAGGACACAATTTCCCAGCTGAGAATTCACTCAAGAAACTGACAAGAACGACGACTCGGTGGTGTCAGCAGCTGAAAGGGAAGTTCCGAGATCTCCGCCTGATCGCACTCTCTCAGCTGTTAGATCCTGAACTTGTGCCGTGGACAGCCAACACAGGGCCTGCCACACACACACTCCGACAGACGGACAAGACAGGCCACAGAATCTGTACAAGACATGTGCGGCTCTCCCCCCAGGAACACCAGAGACACGCTGCCCACACACACAACTAGAGTTGTCAATAAATGTCACTGAGCTTCACTTCACGCTTTCATCTTACTGGAACAACATTCATACCCAAAGACACAACACTTCTACACTTTGTCAAAATTCCAATATATAGCTTCATTCACGCTATTCCTCTTCACAAATTTTCACCCAAAAAAAAAAAAAGGAAAGAAAAACAGCATTCTCAAAGCATTGATCGTTAATATTTATTGATTAGTTTCGGGAATTTCAAGACAAAAACCTGCAACAATCATCTTTACAAAACGTGAGACACCAGATCAAGCCACACACAGTCAGCCCTGGCCTCATAGTCCTCAAGCTAAGAAAGAGACTCAAACACCAGACAATCAGCACAGAGACCATCACAGGACCATCCCCTGACACTACCACCATCCACAACAAAGATATTCTCTGGAGGACTGAGAGATAACCAGGTCAGCACCGCTACACACCACATGCAACACGCAGAACAACACAACACAGCACATACAGCACAACTCACTGCTCTCTTGTATCCATCCATCTGAGATCTAAAAAAACTAAATGTCTTGTATGCTGAAACAACAGAGTAGACAGTCCTGTGTAGCCGGGAGGTCAGGACCTATGGACTACCTGATGCTACCGCCCCAAGGTAAACGAGCCACACACAGGACAAAAACATACTGTGGGGCATGTTTCCAAAGCAGCTAGGAACTAAAGGTAACATACCTACTGGAAAAATACCAACCGGGAGGACACAAGTTCTTTCAGGACCAACCTTCCTTCTTCAAAGCACTTTCTCACCCACACGGAAAACAACAACGCTGACATGAAACAACACTTCCACGGCTTGCGAGTATATCTTCATATATATTGCAATATTTCACGCTACAACTCAGTGTGTGTATGTGTTTGTGTGTGTCTGCGTGTGGATGAAGCATGATGCAGCAGTGTGATGGGTGCGTGCCACAGCTGTGATGGGACAAAGATGATGGTGAACAAAACAAACTCTGATAATACTGGCACGTCACCAAGAGGTCCAGAACACAACACACATTTGTTCTCCCTAACTACACATCACCAACACACACACACAAACAACAGACTTCTGGTGGCTAGCCTCATGCCCTCACTGCCTCATGAGACAGGAGAAAGGAACCTGTCAGACATCACTGCCACATGATACAGGAGAAAGTAAGCCAGCCTCAGCACCGCCGTCATCCACTTGTCCAACACTGACAAGCACCACACCTGCTACTACTACAGCCACACGCTTACAATCACCACACCTGGTACACACAAACACACCGGTACATCCGCACACACACTGACACCAGAACACACTATCATTCAATGAGGCCGTCATCTTCACCCATGGCCTGCCCCTCTCTCTCTTTCCTTCTCTCTCGCTCTCCACTGACAACTTGCAAACATATACCTGGACAACATTTTGCTGTCACTTTTGCAAATATACGTGTGGCCCGCGGTTTAGCAACTAACAGAATTCTGGATCATGAGCTAGGTTAGATCAAGGTTCTAATACAAAATGCTAATGCCATAAATAACGAGGACAAATACCACAAGAGGCTCCGAGAGATAAACCAACAAGCCTCCCCACCCCACCTCAAAGCCAGCGTTCGCGCATTAGTGGGCACACAGTCTGAGAAATTGTTCACCTAACCCATCTGTCCTGACCAACCTCCCTTCGACACTGATATGAATTGTTCAATTATTCACTTCATCTGACCAAGTCGCAGGACACAAAAATCATTGGTCTGTATATATGGGAATCTGTTCAATGTTTACACTGCCCACTACAGGCAGGCAGCTGATGAGACTGAGGTTAACAAGAAAACAAGTGCTGAGGAGGATGGATGTAAAACAAGAGGAAGATGGATGTAAAGGATGACTGACCCATGCGAAGTGACAAGAGGATGGAGAGAATGGCGAACAGACGTAATGGTCAAACAGCTATGTTACATATCATCATGTACACATGAGGGATGATCATCAGATCAGACACATAGTGGAACTGTTCCTCCCAACTTTTCCTCTCTCTCTGAGGAGATGATAACAAGAGGGAGGTGGTGAGCGAGAGAGAGAAAGAGTAAAAGAGAGAGAAAGAGAGAAAAAAGATTAGATGAATTGAGAAAAAAACCCAGAGGAGATGGAAGTGTCGTGGTGTCGGCAAAGTGCCTCATCTGTCAGCCCCATGATCCTCCCATGCTGGTCTGTCTGTGGGTGTGTGTGCACGCATGTGTGTCTGTGTGTATACAGTGTGTGTCTGTGTGGGCGTAGGTGTAGGGCAGGGTAGAGAGGTCTAGGAGGGCCGGGCGGTGCGGCGCGGCCGTGGTCTAGCTCTGGGGGTTGGCGGCGTTGTTGGGGATGGTCATGTTGGAGGACATCACTGGGGAGCTGGAGGAGCCCACCGTACTAGTCACTGACGAGCCTGGGGACGCACACAAGAAGGTCAAGGTCAGTTATACTCCACTGCATCACATACAACAATGGTAACTGGGGGGGGGGGGGGGGGGGGGATATAGAAAACAAAAACAAGGAGGTAATAATAGGTTTTTGTTTTGGTAAATTTTACGGCACTTGCTTGTTTGTTTTAGTAGAGGTTTTACGGTGCTCGCAACTGCATAAGGTCATATGTGCGCCAAGGGGAGGATGTCAACAGAGAAGTCCTTACAGGGAATTAGAATTACTCTGCTCACCTCTCTAGCTTCAACAGCACTAAGTCTGCTTCGTCTATCAAGGCCCCCCCCCCGGAAATAACGGGTCACAAGAGTATGATTAACATACAAACAAAAGTAGAGGAAAATGATGACAGTAAGGATTAGGAAAGAAAAGGCAGCAGTTCCCGGTTGTAGTTCACGCACACAGCTATGAGCATGACATTGTTGGATCAGCCCATTTACAATTCTACAGTGCAATAGAATGAGAAATACCCCCCCTTTGGGAATGGCCTAAAGACACTTCAGTCAGTGGCACCGCCCCAAGGGTATGGCACTAGACGAAGATTAAATGTGTTATAAGATAATAACAAACAAAAAAGGAGGAGAGATAATGACGATAGATTTTTTATAGGAAAGAAGGAGCAAACCATACACAGAGCACCTGCCAACCACCTAGAATCCATCACTTGTCAAAAAGGCAAAAAGAAAGCAAGTTTTACGGTCCAGTATTTTGGGAATGGTTTTTTTTTTTCAAAATGGTGTTCTTACACCCCCATTAACACAATTTAGATACCGGTAATTCATAAGACAGACTTCTGCCCCTGCTAGTTAGGGCTAACCAGGGCAGAGGGTCTGAAGATAGACAACATCCCAGCAGATTTGGCAGAAGGACCAAAAACACTTGATTTAAATTTTTCCCCCTCGGAAACTGAACTCGGGTCTACAGTGTGCGGTGGTGAAGCGCCTAACCGCTTCATTACAGACACTGATAAAGTTCTGTGTGAAAATATCAAGAAACAACTAAATAACAAAAGACTTGTACAACATGTCAGCATCTAAGAAGAACAAAATATACGAGGGCCGTTCAACAGGTCTAAACATAACCCGAACTATGAAAAAAGCAAGCTAGTAAGTCGAAATTTCACACTCAAAATGCTACTTCTCTAAATAGCCAAACTGTAAATACAGAAACTTTTGCTATCTCTGTTTCAAATTCGAAAGTCCTTGAGCATAATAATATGACCTCGGATGGGGGACTGAATCCATTCCTCCACTGCAGATATAATATCTTTATCACTCTCTGAGAATCTGAGGACATTTTCACATTTTGGAAAAGGATAATCCAGAGGGTAATATACCCGATGAATAGGGTGGGTGGGGGAGCATCTTGTACCCACACTTCTTTGTGGTCGGAGTTGTCTTCACCGCTCTGTGCACTGAAGCATTGTCATTAAGCAGGAAGCATTATTGTTTGGTATTCAACTTAGAACAATGTTGACTACAACAAATGCTCTCAAACTCTCAAAACTCATTGGATTTGCCCAAATTTCCTCATGCACGCATTCCAGAAAAATAGAAATCACATTCTCCAAATTTCAGTATTGCACAACAATTCCTTCAGTCAAGGTAAGTAAGGACTTCTTGAACGCCCCTGGTATAACACAAAGCAAAAACAGGCCAAACATTGAGAGACCACCAGTCCCACAACACAGCCTCTGTTCCCTAACGCATACAGCAACTGTAGCTGGTTGCAGCTTTGAACTGTTGCCCTTGAAAACCAAGCCTCAAATGACAACTGAGCTTCAACTACATATGGATAACAGATGAAGTAACACACATTCTTGCACAACCTCCAATAATAACAGACCTGCCACTCTATGAAACCTCAAAATCAGGATCTCAGGGAGAAAAAATCGGGATTTGGTGAAAAAAATCGGGATCAACAGCAAATCACAAAGGTGACTGCCAAAGCTGACTTAAAATTTTTCCAGGGGTGTCCATAAATTACTTGGCCTATGCCCTCTGGGTGTCTTTGTTTGTCTGCGTGCGCGCGCGCGCACGAGTTAACGGTATCATTATTTTTTGTAAATCCTGAAGAATCACGTCAAGCACTCCTCGTCCAAGTGTCTATACCCCCCCCCCCCCCCAAACCAATAAGTCCCGAAATACATGAACTTAAGTTGACCCGTCAACGGACGGTCCCCGACACGCAGAACTCACACGGCGATGTCATGTCACGTGACGCGAATGCGCGATTGAAACAATTTTATTAACGGGTCCGACTAACTGCGCGTTCACACAAAACTCTCAGATGAGCGACAGTCGTTCTACTTCTAGTATTCTTGGATAACGACGGGGGCCGACCGACCAATTGTACCAACAAATCTCTTATCCCTCATAATGCGTTCAGACTAAAGCAACGACAACGGCCGTATGTTTGTCTTGTCAGCGCAGTTACATGTAGTTGTGTAAGGGTTAGAAAGACTGCCGCTCGTCTGAGTGTTTGGTGAGAACGCGCAGTTACCAGACCTCGGACAAGGCTTGTTTTGAAAGTAGCAGCGGAAGTACGAATACTATCGGTTATTTTTAAGTCCTAAATTGTAACAGTTACCAGGCTATCATTGGAGAATTCTGAGTGTGGGCAAGCAAAGATCACACACAACTTGGGGCGAGTCAACTACTAAATGCGGCATCGATATTTCGGGAAATAGTGCTCGAGTTCCTACTGACAAAAAGTTCATCGGGTGCTTCCCGCGATAAAGGAGAAGGCAGAGTACGTTTTTAGAAAAATCCGGCACAACAGCGGACTGGGACAAAAAATCGGGATACACGCGATCGAAATCGGGAAAATCGGGATGCTTGAGATTTGGGGCAAAAAATCGGGATATCCCGACTAAATCGGGATGAGTGGCAGGTCTGAATATACAGTTTCTGTATTGTAAATTGTAGTCATATGTCATGTTTTAGTTTTGGTAAGAGTTTTACGGCACTTGCAACACAATAAGGTCTTAGAAGTGTCGAAAATTAGAGATGTTACAAGAGAGTAAGAGACACAAAAAGGGAGAGATAAGGACGACAGATGTTTTTAGTTTTTAGTTTTAGTAGAGGTTTTACGGCGCTCGCAACTGCATAAGGTCGTATGAGCGCCAATGGGTGGATGTCAACAGAGAAGTCCTTACAGGGAATCAGACTTACTCTGCTCACCTCTCTAACTTCAACAGCACAAAGTCTGCTTCGACTATCAAGGCACCTCGGAAATAGTGGGTCACAATAGTGTGACAATCATACAAAAGAAGTAGAGGAAAAATGACAATAGTAAGGATTAGGAAAGAAAAAGCAGCAGCTCCCTGTTGTAGATCAGGCACAGTTATGAGCATGACATTGATGAATCAGCCCATTTACAATTCTACTGTGCATGAACGAGAAATGTCCCCTCTTTGGGAATGGCCTGAAGACACTTCAGTCAGTGGTGGGATTGACAGATGTTTGATGGGAAAGAAATAGCAAACCACACCAGAGCACCCTCCAATCTCCCAGACATGTGTCCCATTGTTTCTGGACACTACACTCACAGACACTCACCATCCAGCTTGTAGTTTCATTTTAGTTAAGAGTTTTACAGCACTTGCAACACAAAGACCTCAAATAATTGCTACAGATTAGAAGTGTTACTAGAGTGTAACATAAATGAAAAGAAGATTTAGTTTTTTAGTAAGAGTTTTACAGCACCTGCAACACCACAATAAGGTCATATAAGTGCTGAAGATTAGAAGTGTTACAAGAGAGAGAGTAACAAACAAAACAGAAGGAGGAGAGATAAGGACAAATATTTATAGGAAAGAAGGAGTAAACTATACCACACCATGCCCAAACCACCCACAAAAATAACATACCAGTACCTGCTTCTGACATTTGAAAAAATATCTAGATTATACAAGGAAGGAATGTGGGAAAGAAGACAACACATTCATAACAAATTAATGGACAAGTAAACATGATGCATTCACAAACACATAGATACACTGATACACATCACATATACACGCAGAAGCATGGAAACAACCATGCATGCAGTCACCGACAGACAAAAGCCACTCAGACCTAGCCAGCGATGCCCAAACAGAAAACATTCAGCCACTTGTGAGAGCAGGAACACCACACAACACCTCACAAACAAACACAATTTTCATCTCACTAAAACCAAAGTAACAACAAAGTTTAACTCAAAGAACACCAAACAATGCGTAGAACATAAACAAAATTACAAAGTAGAATCTTCCCAAATCCATGCAGACACAAGCAGCCAACCCGTATTTTTGTGACATGTAAATTTTAATATTGAGAACTGGCCACGTTGTCCAATGTTTAATCAAGTCTCAAAATGTAGGTGTATTTTGAACTAGAGGGTGACACTGGTCTGTGACAAAAACTCCACCGTGGGTCGCCAGGTGAGAGTGGGACTCAAATAGCGTAATAAACTGCACCATGCTTCAGATCAGTCACTCCTTCTCAAACACAATGGAATGTCCAGCACAATCCATTCTATTGTTTCTGTCATTGTAATAATTGTAAATCCGTTTTCTACACTGCCCATAACCACATTTTAGATCATTATTAATTAACAAGGCAAGCTGCTTCCACCCTGCCTGTCAGAGCCAACATGATACGAGAGTGATATGCCCGGCAAAAAGACTGAGATGCTCAATCAAATTCTCCCAAAATGAGAATCGAGCTCACTTTTGCATACAACAAAAGTGTGGTGCCTAACCACTAAACCACTGAAGCCAGTCTATTGTTCCTGTACACTACAATGATTAGCATTTTATTATAATTTATACACATCCTCCAAACAAACGTAGCAAATTTCATTCTCTTACTCAGAGGACAAACATTCTAGTTAATCGACAAAGCTTGAAGGTTTGCAGCATTTCCTTATGTGTGCTCATTTTTCCCACTTTGTTTACTTTATTTTAAACTTCTCATATGAAGACAGACAACAGCATAACTACTATGAAATAAGCAAATCTATGCTTTTGATTTGTGCTTGGTGGTTCTAAATGTGCCACAACATTGTCTTTAGCCTCCTGATGATGAAAATATGCATCCATCCCATCTCTAAAGAGTTTTTAAAGATCGCTCTAAAGCATCCACTTTCTACTACTATCAAGCATTCGCACCTGTAGATGAGTACGGCAAAGGAAAGCATGAAACACAAGGCTGAGGACATGGAGACAACATGAGGATCTGGGGAGACACAGGCACGCACACTCACACACATTTATACACATGCACATACACACACATTCATATGATAGCACATTAAGCCATGAGGCAACAAACACACACAGCAATAGAGGCACAACCCTGTGGCTCACTAAACTACTACATCATCCAGGGGAGGGAGGAAGAGGAGGATATGGAGAAGGAGAAGAAGAGGAGACTGAGGAGGATCTAGAGTAGAGGGGAAAAAAGTCTCAGGCAGCCAGGGCAGAAACAAAGACATATACGTTAACGGAGTAGACGAGGCGTCAAACTGTCAACAAAGCAGCTGTGTAAAAGCAAAATGTGAGGCTCAAGTAAACCAGACAAGCCGACCAAACCCATCAAAGGGAACACACGGCCGGACAGCCGGTAAGCAACCAAAAATAAAGGTAACTCGGAAAGGCAAAAAAATCTTCACCCAAAACATCCTCAGGCTTTCTGTTGTGAATCCCAGTTCACATCTGAAAATGAAAAAGGCATTGTCCTCTAGGTAAACCTGGACACAAAAATCTCGGATCAACCAAAAGCACTTCTCCAACGTAGGAACAACCTGAACAAACAATTCTCTTTGAAACATCTGTTTTCTCAAAACCAAACAACCAAAGCTGTCAGCCCATACTACTAAGAAAAAAAGAAAAAAAGACCAACATCCCAGCAAGTATTCTATAAAAATATATAAACAAACAGGCCATGGTGTTGAATCTCCCGCCGATACCAAATAAACAATCCAAATGTTATTCCACTCACAGGTTGTGAGTAAAGTTAAAAATATTGAGGCATTTCAAAACTAAAATAGATTAATGAAAAGAACAAACTTAGCAAAGCAACAGTTCAGTCAGTAGGCACTGTGTCTAATGTGTGCGTGTGTTTGTTCTGTGATAATGTAACAATGTAGGCCCTGTGTGTGTGTTTTTCCTTTTTGTGAAAGTTTTACGGCACTTGCAACACAATAAGGTCATATAAGTGCAGAAGATTAGAGGTGTTACTAGAGAGTAACAAAAACAAAAAAGGAGGAGAGATCAGGACGATAGATGTTCGATAGGAGAGAAGGAGCAAACCACACCAGAGCACCCGCCAACCACCCACGGTGTGTGTGTGTGTGTGTGTTGTGTGTCCTATGATGATGACGTAAACACTGTGTGAGGCACTGCTCCCACACTACAGACCATAGTGTGTGTGTGTTGTACTGGTGTGTACTCTATTTGATCTACACATCTACACTGATGTTGTATTGCCACCATAGAGTGCATCGTATGTGTTCTATTGATCTACACATCTACACTGATGTTGTATTGCCACCATAGAGTGCACTCTATGTCGTATGTGTTCTATTGATCTACACATCTACACTGATGTTGTATTGCCACCATAGAGTGCATCGTATGTGTTCTATTGATCTACACATCTACACTGATGTTGTATTGCCACCATAGAGTGCACTCTATGTCGTATGTGTTCTATTGATCTACACTTTGTGTCCTTTGCGTTGTATGGCCATCTGAGTGCACTCTACGTCCCGTGTGCGTTCTGTGATGACAGCGAATGTGGCTGCCCCCTGAGAACAAAATAGAAACCGTAACCCGGCACACTGACAGCAGTAGCCAACAGTGTGGCTGCAGGTTTCCCAGACAACTTCACAAGTCAAGCACAACTCCAGCCCACACAGAAAAGACAAAGCAAAGCCTCAGCACTACCAAGCAGACCGTGACCGAGGAAAGACAGTCAAACCATATCCAGACAGACCAACAGACTAGCTCAATATGGTCTTATCACAAGGGCTGGGGCAGGGGGATGAGAGACGGTGATGGTGGTTGGGGGAAGGGGGGAGGAAAACCTGACAGCACAGAGCTATGAGAGAGAGCTACCACGTCCACTCATTGTGCAACACACAATCTCATTCTCTATGACTCCACAGCTCAAGACACACACACACACACACACACACCACACATACACGCATAGAGAAAAGGGGGAGAGGACGAGACCACCAGCCCCTCAAAGGTCACGCACCTCCTCCATCTTCTAGAGCCTCTCCACTTTTGACACCATTAGCTTTCTCATCATCTGAGACAGCAGCAAAAACAAATGAAAGAAAAGCATTATTGTCACAAAGCAGGTCATTTCTGTACACCCCCACTATTTTTTTCATGCGCTTTTTTTTTTTTTTTTTTTTTGGTGCTTTTTATTTGCTTCTGCCAGTTTTGAATTTACGATTCGAGTAGCTCAATGTCACATGTTCCAATGCAACAGCGCCCTGTTTAAAATTTCACACACCTGAATTTGTGAATCTTTTCGTTTTTTTAAAATTTAAGTCACACCCGAAAAAAATGCAGTGTAGAGTGAACACTACCCATCAACGACTCAACAACTAATCAAATAAACGGCACAACAAAAATAAACAAAAGATTAATACAAAACATGGCGGCTGCATGCTCCAATGATGGAAACAAGTAGACAAAGATAAAAAGAAGAAGTCACTTTACTCAAATCTCCTTCTCCACCACCACCCTTTCACCTTTTTTACTGATACAAAGTTGAAGCATCTTCAGTTTAATGTAGTAAAAGTAGTAAAATATAGAGTGTAACAGAAATAAACACTCTCAACAAAAAGTAAAAATGCGTGGGCAACAAGACTCTCAACTAGCTGTAACAATGAAAGGGCAACAAAAACATTCTGCAAAAACTGGTCGTAACCGTTGCTGGGTGACAAAAGAGGTTCTCTCAACTGGATGTAACAACGAGAGGGTAACAGAATCATTCTCAAACAAACTGGACCACAATGTGAAAGTGACAAAAAATAGACACCCTCTTCAAACTAACCATTACAATAATAGGAGGGTAACAAAAGACTCTCCACTGGCCAAAACAACAAAAGGCAAAACCAGACTAGTACTTGAAACTGTCACTAAAACCATGAAAAACAATTAGTTGTTTTTTTAAACAATATTTTTCTACAGCAAGCAGGTCACGACATGTCTAAATTGTATGGCACTAACAACACAATTACATCATGTAAGTGCCAGAGATTAGAATTAGAGGTGCTACAAGAAAGTAACAAACACAAAAAGAGAAGGAGTCGACAGAAGGACAATATAGATGTTTTATACAAAAGAAGGAGCAAACGACACTAGAGCACACATCAACCACCCTAAAAACCTGATTACATAACAGCTTTCAAAACATTCCAATGATTCTATCAGTATCAGACAGTATGGTTTTCAGTTCCACAAACAGACGGGTTTTCTTTGTTAGAGTTAAGAGAAGCACATCCACACAATAGTGGTCATTTAGTGCTGGGAAAAACGTAAGAAAAGACAGACAGAAACAATAGAGGGAAAGTGAAGGGGTAGGACCTTGCAGTAGCACCCTCCAACCACCCACCTAACAGACGGGGCACGGCGCACCGGCAGTGGAATTTTAGTTGCCGCGGGGGGTTCCCCGCCGGGCGCCTTATCACGTCGGTCAGATCCCTGTCGCCGCTCTGTCTGGGCCGACTTAATTTTTGGTACTTTTCAACGTACAATTTAAGGTGTATCCTTGTATTTATGGTAATTCTCATTTAGTGCACCCAAAGCACGCATTTCTGCTCTTGAGACTCAAAAAAGAACGGACGTTGTAACTTGTCTGGTTATTTCGTTAGACGCGCTGGAGTCGGCAATGCTAAATTGTAATTTTTTTGGGACTAGCGTGAATGAATAAAAATCAATATTAAAAAAACGCATCGTCAAAATCTGTCGAACTTTTGGAATATGAACGACATAACATTAGTGCAGATACTCAGAAAAGATGGTATCTGCGCTTATTTTATAAGGCTGTAATTTTGCAACTTTATCCATCGGGCACACAATTCGCTATGAAGTAATTCCTCCAAATACAACTTTATGCGTCTAATATATAATCTTGAATATTCGCATATTTTCTCGAAAGTTTATAAAAGTTATCATGAAGTTTCTCAATGAAAAGTACAAATCGATTTTAGTGCTAGAATATATCTTCAACGTAGATCTAATACACGAACAGTATCTATTACACTCCAGAAATTGCTTACTTTTCTTAAAACGCTAAGTCTAGGTTTTGTAAGTTGACTGAATAATAAGGATGACTTCTCGTAATTGGGTTATAAGAATAATTTCTAGCTTTTCAGGGACGCTGAATCAGCAGCAGACTTTTCCAGCTTTTTTTACCGTTTCTATGACCATTTGCAATAACTGACAATGTGACTGATTTCTTTACATTCATAATTGTGTCCGCGCATATTTCCTACACAAAAACTAAGAATGAATGTTTTAGCTGTCATTATTTTTATTCCATACTAGAAGTTTATCTCTACCCATGTATTTACACGGTTTTGTGGTTTTTTAAATCGCTTATATTATATATTTTTAGTTGTATGCAGGCTGCCACAGACACAGCATGATTCATGAACAAACGCAGAGTAACTTTCTCTTGTTTAATAGTAAAATAAAAGCTAACGCTGATCGTCTTTAGTTAAAATATGCAGATGTGCATCTTTCTTCTCTTATAACTTGACTATTACTACTACCGCAGATTTAAGATTTCTCATGGTAAAAGACATGATATTCGTAGTCAGTTTAACACAGAATTTGGAGAGATCTGTCGTGCCTTTTTTAAAATAACAATCATTTATTCATAACTTTGTAACTAAAATAGGACAAATTGGGTACGCAACAAACACTTGTCTAGAACAAAAACTAAGGCACAGAAACTAACCATTCTAACGCAGAATAAATCTCAAGACATTGAGCTTTCAGTACATCCGCGTAATGGTTTGCTGTGTGGGATGGGGAAGAAGTTATATCGTTTTAAACATAGTCAAAAATGCTAACTTCCCGACCGACACTGGCAAAGTCGCCCCAGGGCTCATTAACCCCGTGACCCCGAGCCGGGGAGCTCCGGCGGGCTGCTGAGTCATGCGAACTAAAAGTAACAGAATCGGGCGAAAAGTGACGCCGTGGGGGAAAGAGCTAAATGCGTAGTGCCGTGACACAATGAGACACAAGTTGCACTTTGACAATATAACACTATTGATTTCGTCCAAGGACCATATGTGGATGAGAACAAACAAGTTTTAGTCTAGCTGCTTAGCATCCAAAAATATAGTCACTTGAAGCTGGGAAATTAGAAACTTCCAGTTTTCCTCAATATCTCAAAATATCTGAGTGCGTCAAACACTCCTTGCTATGCACAACAACAGATATGCCACAAGTAAAAAGAAGCAATGACAAAGAAAAAATTCACTTTTACTGAAATTGTTTAAACATGCTCTTTGTACTTTGTACCATAGATTTTGTTATAATAAAATCAGTTGATTAAATATTTTTTTAAAGGCACAATTTATTCGGTTTTCTCTTTTTATTCAAAAATTCATCCGAAAAGGGTGCTGCTTCTTGTTGAATTTAGTGAGAAAACTTGATGAGTCTACTAAAAATTTGAGAATATGAATGAAACTAGGCAACTTAATGTGATATTCAGTGCAGAATCTAGTTCTGCTCTCAATTCTTCAATGTCTCCATTAATTTTGAACTTGGAGACTAATATTTGCTTGACATTTGTTTAACCGAGCAACTTCATTTGAACTGCCATTGATTGGGGGAGGGCACAGGCTTGTGTGGCAGGTTCAAACATTACAAAACTTCATAAGTTTTCGACACAGTGCAAAATCAACTGGATTTTACCCCACCTGTTGCACAAATATTACAATGTTGGCATTAGAAGGATCAATGCTGTGCTGAGGTCATCCCTCTCAAATTCAAGCCATACAGCTGTGGGCTATTTTTAGTCTTCCCTCTGACCCAAGCAATACTGAAGCCATTCACTCTCACATTCAGCCAGTACTACATGTTTGCAGCTGGGTTTTTTTGGGTGATATCTAAAAAAAATGTCTATACTGCTTTGGTTTGAAGTTTTAGTTAGAAGGCAACATGAAGAATATTTGTCACTCACAGCTGGATAGACTACTGCCAACATACTTAAATGTCTTTGAGGTGGACGGCCCCCTAAGGGTTAACTAAACATACGTGACGGGGCTGGGAAGGGAGAACTCGTGAGGGAATAGTACACAACTGGGGCTGTTAGGGTTAACACAAAGTATGGCCAAAAAAAAACCCCCAAAAACTTACCCTAGCTTGGACTATCTATTTTTAGGCAGCCAATCACATGACGCCAAACCCAGCTTCTAGGTTTGTCTTTTATCGACAGATAGGTGGGAATGTTGGGGATCAAGGACTGGTGATGGGTCTCATTTAAATATTGAGAAATGCCTAAGCGTCTCAAACAGCTTCTCCCAATCCAGCCAACCGTACCTGCCCGTGGTGGTCCCTGTCCTCACTGACACGGCTCTGGCGAATGGCGAGTTGTTGGCGCCAACAAACCAACCCCCCCCGTTTCCTAGAGGGGTTAAAACAACACGATGGGAGCAGGTGTGGCCCCACAAGGTGCAGGAGGCAGAACCCACCGATGCGTGGTAGACGCTATGCTCCTCACTAACACACCCCTACTCTCCCTTGAGTGGGTGTCTATTCTGCCTAACACCTCTACTACTTTCATCAACACACCCTCTGTGGCTGAGAAGGTACCAGCCAGTTTGAGAGTGACTGGGTGCAGGGGATGGACTGAGCAGAATGCCTGACTTGCTTTCTGGCCGTGAAACCTCTCAGTAAAGGCACAACGACCCAGGACGTGACGATCCAATGGCTTTTCCACTTGGCCAATACCTCATGAAAGAGTCGAAAACCTTAGCCAGTAGCCATTGGTGGCGGGGAATGGGCAACGTGAACCCTATCGGAATTACACGGTCACAGGGCAGTTAGGTCTTTCCAGTCTCATGAAAACTCCTAGTACCCTCCTATCCTCAACATGAATGGCCTCTTCTCAGGGTGGGCAGACAGTCCACAGACACCCCAGTCCACAAAGTGGGAATGTTAAGTTGGTGCGTAAGATGTACTACATACAGAGAATCTTTAAAAACCAGAAAACACAACCATTGCAATTTCTCAGAATGCAAGAGTCTATCTATACTGTACGCTTGCACATAGTAAGTTTGACCTATCTTCCAATTGGTTGCCAAGTTCCATTTACATTCGTTCCAGATAATCCCATCTATACTCAGAGCACAACTAACTCCGATCCCGAATGGTCCAAAAATTACAACCTCAGCACTGTTAAAATTTTCAGCCAGACACACAACAAGCATTTACATCGCTAGAGAAAGGCATGGACAAACAAACACAACACTTCTCCAGGAAACTGTTGCAAACACTTCTGACCTTCAATTCTCAATTTTTAAAAGTGAATACGCACAGTTGGATTTGCCGTCTGTGCAATGATCCTGTTTTTCAATATTCAAATTTTTCAGCCTCCCAAACCCATCCTGAGACTTAGCACTGAATCTCACACTAATAAGTGGTACCCCCCCCCCCCCCCCCACAAAAAAAAAATCACGCATACACACACGCCATGAGTGTCAAACTATAACATCGGAAATAAGATACAAAAAGAAACAAAAAGGCAAAATGAAATAGTTGCGTTACAATACACAGAGAACCAGAACATTTTCCTGGCTGCAAACCTAGGAACAAACACACACACACAGAGAAGCCCCTGGCATGAGCCTCACTCACCTCCGATCTGGCCGGCAGCAGTAACAGGAGTGGGTGACGTGTGCCCAGGCAGAGTCGTCATTCGCCCTTGTTCTTTCACAATGGGGTCTGAGAAACAGGAAAATCCACTTCACATTCTGATACCCTTCGTGCGTATGGTCACAACATATATGAGAAAAGGCATTTGTTTGTTAGAGGAAAGAAGTACATGTACACAAAAACAGCCACTTGGATTGAGAACAGAGAAGTGCATCCACACAATAACGGTCATCTGAGGCCAAAAAAAAGTAAGACAAGACAGACAGACAAAAAAAAAAAAAAAAAAAAAAAGGAAGAAGAATAGTGACCTACTTGAGACAATGTGAAGCTCTCCAACCAGACCCCACTAAAACATGCACTTGAGGACTCAAAATGTACAGATATTGTCAAATATATCTTATCATTTTAGGTCACGGCTATTTTTTTAAAGTTTTGGTAGAGGTTTTACGGCGCTCGCAACTGCATAAGGTCATATGAGCATCAGAAGATTAGAGGTGTTACAAGAGAGTAACAAACATAAAAAAGAAGACGGGGAGATAAGGACGATAGATGTTCCATAGGAAAGAAGAAGCAAACCACACCAGAGCACCTACCAACCACCCACGGCTATTTATATACTTCTCAGCCATCAGCCTGCTGAATCCAGACCTACATTTATAGAAAATCAACATCTGCATAAAAAGATATCATAATCCACTGCCCACATGAATATTACAATACAGGGCTCCCCATTACGCACAAATGTGCGTATATTACGCACTAAACCCGCAGATTATCCCCTTAAAGTTTTGGTGGTGTGTGAGCATTACTCTTTAAAATTTTGTTTCGGGAGTTTGCATATGCTTTAAAACAAGTGGTGTGCGTGTGGCAAGCATCATTTCTCCCCTTCTCCGTCCCGAAGCCGAGTCAATGATTTGACAACACACCCACACACATACATGGCACAGCAGTCACCTTATTTGGTGATTTTGTGACAGTGTCAGAAGCTGTCGACCTACTTAGCTGCGCAGGTCTGCCCCCGTCCTTCTCCAACACTAGTAAATATGAATTGTCCGCTACTATTTAAAAAATAAAAATCGAAAGTTTGGAAAGTGGGATGGCTCTGAAGAATAATGAATCAGTTTATTTTCTTTGTGTATTAGTCGGAATTGACCCCTTTCGGTTTGTCAATTTAATTCGATCCTCGCCGTAAAACCTTATACTATACATACATACATAACTACCACCATCCTTTCCCACCTCCAAGTGAATACAACTCTAATACTAGTCAATCTTACTCATTTATTTATTTTCTTTTTTTTCTTTTGGTAAGTGTTTTACAGCGCTCGCAACTGCATAAGGTCATATGAGCACGCGGGACACACCTAATATTTTCAGTTGGTAGGAAATTTTGAATTTTGCGCGGGTGGTGGCTGAAGCCTACGCTTATCGATTTTAGACCACCAAGGGATCTTTAACGTGCGCAACTTGCACACGGGCCCTCCGAGATTTTTCGCCCTTGTCCGAGAAGGCTAGGTGTAGATCTTTCCTACCAGAAGATCAGGGGTGTGGCAGAAAGACAGCAGTAAGGAGGAGCCAAGGAGTAGCAGTAGAAAGGCTGCAGAAAGAGTCAGGAGCCCAGAGGAGGGGGCAAAGTGTGTGAGGGGGTGGGGGCAGAAAGGGGAAACGAAAGCAGACGACAGAATATTGCTAGAGAGCAGGAAAGGGGGTGAAAGAAGACAATTTTAGAGAAGAAAATTTTTCGGTCGCTACCCGGATTCGAACCCGGGACCTTTGAATGAGAGGCCAACACCTTAACCTGTAGGCCACGAGAGCCCCCCTATTTATTTCTTGTTGTTACATTGAAACCTTACAGTTAATAAAAAATTGTTAGCATTCAGTCATAGCCGTGGTTACTCTGTATTTGTGTGAACGTGCGTGTGAGTACATGTTTACATGCAAAAATTCTTACTATGAAATTAGAAGATATTGACTTTTGAGCATTAATTTGTCAGACATATAAACCAAAAAAAAACCCAACTACCCTTTAAGCTTCTAAAACAAGGGTTTAAAAACCAATGGGCAGAGATGCCAACCACAGAAAACCGATATGAGTATTGGGAAATATGAAAATGTGTATTTTCAGGGGAAAATGTGTATTCCCCACGACCGACCAACTAGTAATAGTAAAATGTTCAGGGTGTCCAGCAATATTTCCTGGAAAAAAATTACTAGCTCACCAGCTTGAAAAAGGGAGCACACACGCGTACAATATACATGTATCCAGTCAACAACATGTTAGTGTTCAATGTCGTACTGGGGTCTTGTTTGACTTAAATATTTCAGTCTATTATATACCCGTAATATTTTCCTCTCATTATTATATAAAAAATAAATCATTTTTTGAGAGTTCGGAAGGGCCTTGAACAAGAATTTCGACTATCAAGAACCAGTCTGGGTGACCATGATTCATAATATGAACTGACAGACTCAAATTAATGCTCCAACTCAGAGAAAAGTAATAACTTGAATGACTCAAGTAGACCCATGCACTGTAAGAGTTGTAACAACTGTGGGAGGGCAAGATGCAGTGACACTGAAAATCTGCCAGTCTTGAACAGAAAGCTACAACATACCCTGTAGGTATAATTTACTATCACCCATCCAATGAAACGCGAACACTTTATTTCAATAACACAGATTTGCAAAGTATGAAGGGTCCCGATTCCGCACACGGCCTGCACCAACGCGCGCTTATGCAGAAAGCTCTAATCAAAATTCTGAAATGTGCTTCCCAAGTTTTTGTCCTCTGGTGCTGCCTTTACCCATAGCATCTTAAACCCCCAAAAATCAATAATCTCCTCCCCTATTCCGTAGTCCTATACTTCGCAACGCCGTTACTCCGACGAAAGACGGTCTTTACTCACACGATGCATTTATTTATGATGCGAATGCGCGCAGGTTCAGTGACCGGTCACGATAGCCAGCCAGCCAATCTAAAAATCGGACAATGCTTCAAGTGACAGCACAGAGACGAGTCCGAGCATTGATTAAATCTTATTTGCACAGCGACATTGCGTTTATATTGCACAACCTGCATGTCACAAACTTACTGACCTTATCGGACTTGGTTTTCAAATATTCCAGTTCTGCGATAGGCCTACTGAAACTACTTTGACAAAAGATGGGACTTGAGACTTGGGACTCTCCCAAGTTGAATTTCGTATTTTTCGCATTCCAGGATGCGTATTTTTTCATGAAAAATCGTATTCGCGTATTTTTGGAAAAAATCGTACTAAAATACATAAAATCGTACTGGTTGGCATCTCTGAAAAGGTGAAGGAACCTCTTAAATTGGCCTGAAAAGGGGAGCCCTGCCTTGGCTTTGTCACGTGCTAGCAACAGTAGAATAACAAAACTTAAAATCAATGACAGAAAAACAGAAAACTAATTTCCCGCTGCCCTGTAAAAGTGAAAATAAAAAAGCGGAGGTAACAAAATATAGATTGTTAAGCACACACAACATACTGTTGAGCCGGGTCATGCGCTATAAACATGCTATTAATTAATATTAATATTCCCCTATTTCAACTTGCCAAATCTATTAACAGAGTACATTTTGTATTGATGTAGACTGTCGGGGGCGGATTGTTTTTTCTTCCTTTTATTTCAAGAGGATGGGATTGGGTTAGGGTTGCCAAACTGCACATACATTTTGAAAAATCGGAATCAAGGGTGCTACAAAAGTATTTTCGTAAAACTAAGGAAAAATTGTGACAATTCCGCCAAATTCGTAATGGTGCTTGACACGATGGTCCTGTTAAACCTGCATGTGAGCCTCAGCCAGATTATCTCAATATTTTGCGCACACCACAATCCCCTCCCCCCAATCCATTCTCCCATAAAAGTTTTGTGGGTGTCATAAAATAGCATTTGTAGAGGTACATGATGGGAGGCATCAGCCCCCAAAAAAGAACCTGCAATGGCCCTTCAGAAAAGTAAAAAAGCCAGCAAGTCGAAACCCCAGAACAAACAAGGAGCATAATGGCCTACATAGTTATAATAGGATTCGATACAATAACACAATAGAATTGGAATATGAATCCTACATAGAGTAATCTAGATAAATCTAGATCTAGTAGAACGAGTGAATAGGAATAGGCTGAGTCAGCTGAGTCTAATAATTTACGCACCAGATGAAATGCACTTTTACAACCAACATTAACACTACAACACAACCTATACTAGGGTTTGACACAATAGAATTGGAATTTGAATGCTCTATTGAGGTCTATAATGATCTTAATAAATCTAGATCTAGTAGAACAAGTGAGTAGGCCTTGAATTAAACCACATCCGAACAATCGGCCAACAGACGAAATTCAAAATGGCAGCCCGAGCACGAAACTGAAAGAAGATCTAGAATCTAATTAACGTCATCGTCCTTTCCGTATTTGTATTTCTACTCAGGTTCCGACAATCATGTCGGAAGCGCCAACGTTCGCAGTTGGCACGAAAACGAAAGTGCAGACAAAGCCGATCTGAGAAATAAAATAGGGGGCACTGGTGGCTGGTCAGGCTTCGCTCTTCGCACAATTACTAATACAGGTGGGCCTAGCGATAACATCGGCCGGGTCGCGATTGTCGGATTTCAGACGATTATCGGCAAACATGCAGGTCTATAGTCCTGCACAAATGAAGATAAACAGTGTTGATGAGATGATACGTGTTTTTGAAAGCATTTATGGTCTGTCATTCACAGTGTCTACAAAACAGTATTGAATGTGTAGACCTGCATGTGAGCCTCAACCAGATTGTCTGAAAATTTTGCGCAACCCCCCCCCCCCCCCCCCCCCCCCAAGCCTTTGTGGGTGTCATAAGGAAGGACATCCGAGTGACCACCCCAACAAACACAATAAAAAAGAGACCTAACCCTAACCCCAAAAAGAACCTGCAACGGGCCTCATGTAAAAAGGCCAAAACAATTCCTAAATGAAAAAAAAAAATTTTTTATTAAAAAACCACACTCTGAAACAAACAAGGAGCATAGATCTAGATTTAGATCTATATCTTAGATCTAAATAAATAAATAATTCACGCACCTGATGAAATGCTTATTTTTACCAATATTAATATTACAGCACAACCTATGATAAGGTTTGACACAATAGAATTGGAATATGAATCCTCCATTGAGGTCTAAAATGATCTATAAAAATCTAGATCTAGACTCTAGATCTAGATTCTATTAGAACAAGAGAGTCGGACTTGAATGAATCCACACGATCTGAACAATTGAATTAGTCAACAAACGAAATTCAAAATGGCCGCTCGAGCACAAAACTGAAAGTAGATAATTTAAGTTGTCGTCCTTTTTCATATTCGCATTTCTACTCAGGTTCCGACAATTATGTCGGAAACGCCGACGTCGGCAGTCGGCGGTGCGCGCGTCGGCACGAAAACGAAAGTGCCGACGAAGCAGACGGGAGAAAAAGGGGTCGCTGGCAGTCGGCCAAGCCTCGCACTACGCACATTGACTGATACAGGCGGGCCTAGCGATAGCATCGGCCGGTTTGCGGGTCGGGTCGCGATTGTCGGATTTCAGACGATTGTCGGCAAACATGCAGCTCTAAATGTGAATTTGAAAGCAGGGTGACAGCGAAACTGACTTCCAAAACCCATACCAATAAAAACTATATTTATTAAAAACTATTTTCTGACAATAGCATACCTATCTACAGGCACTGATGTGTCCTGCATGACTTTAGTAAGTCTAATTTAACTAGTTTTCCTCCGACCATAAAAAAATTAATCCTGATCTGGGCCTGTGGAAAGGCTAGATTACCAACTGTCAAAACCACGTCTGGGTTTCAGCATTCATGCAAGATACAAATTATCAAGGGAAAAACATAGTTGGGCTCAAAGCAGAGCAAAAATCTCCGGAAGAAATGGAAATTTTGAGCTTTATGAGTGTTGAAAATGGCATTTTCCATTGCCCCTATTCAATTTGCCATCGAACCATTGACAGTAGACTATGCAAATCAGGGAACATCTATCTCGAGGACACAACAAGTCTGTTCTCTAATTTTCCTCCATTTATGCATTCAAATGCCTAATGTTACAACCTCAGAGCACCACTTCTACTTGTCTTTTATATGAGGATTAGTATCTTGCACCGCAATCTTATCCTGCAGCGGTAGAATCCTCATACTGACAAATTTTCTATATCTTGACAGATTTGAAAAATTTCTTTATGATACTGATTTTCTTTGTACAGTCGCCATTCAGATTCCTTGATCAACGCACAGATTTCCCAGCCACAAACCAAATCCCGAAAATAGACAGAGAGAATGTGTGAAAGAAAGGAAAAAGGAAGATAAGCTATCCTAACTAGCCAGTTTTTAGCCGATTTGCAAGCGAAAATGCTTTGATGACCGACCTGCCAGATTCAGAGAGGGACAATGGTCGAGGGTACGAAATGAAAAAAAAGCGCAATCTGGAAGGTTTCTACTACAATTTATTGCTGAGAATTACTATAAATATCTGAGAAGTTAGGGAGGAAAGTTCGGATTCTTTGACACGGAAGACCGATAAGCAAAAACTATCTCTTTATCTCTCTCTCTCTTTTTTCTTCTACATGTGCAGTTGATATACTGATTAGCAATGACAACGAAAAATTAGATTTTTCATCCAAATTGCTTAAAAATGGGCTTAAATGAAAATACAGTAAACTAAAAACTATTGTTTTTTAAATTGTAAAATCCATTGATAAATTTAAAAAGTTATTGGGATTTTTGTTTGCAAAATTTTGGAGGACCTTCATATACGAAAATATCGCCAAAATGTGGGACATGTCTTGAAGTATTTTGAGGAAAAACTGTTCATAAATTAGTAAGAATTGGAGCATATGAATGAAACTTAGCATCTTCATGTGATTTTGGAATGCTTGATCTAGTTTCCAGCTCTTGTGTTTTATCAATGGATGGGTGGTAATTTGAAGTTGGCGCATAAAATGTACTAAACGCAAAGACCTGAAATTTTACAGCATTAAAGAAGACATGTGGGGCGTCAGTCTGGTCAGCGATCAACCCACAGCTCCGCTTAGTTTTTGAACCGCAGAGGAAATTCGCACAAACACGGCAATATCTCCTGTTCTAGAAATTGTTCGAGATTGTACGCTGGCATGTCGTTAGTTTAACATTTCCTCTGATTGGTTGCCGAGTTTCATTAATTCTCGTCAACAACTTTGCCCGTAACTATACTTAGAAGAGAGTCACTTCTGATTCCGAGCGGCCCAAAAATTACCCCTCGTGCTGAGGCCGATTTCTGGCCCACGGCGCAACGGGCGACTGGCATTGCTATACTGATGTGGCAAGCGTGGATTTTTCGGAATGTACAGGTTTCCGAAAAAACAGGGAAGATTGGAAGCACCACAGAGCGGACCCCATCTCAAATCCTGTAGTTTTGACACCTTTATCGGCATGGCCGTAGAACAGATCCATAATCAGCAACTACCGGAAAAATCTGTAGATTTATGCAGCCCTGCAAATTCAAAAGAAAAAGACGAACAAGCAAATTTCATTGTAGATCATTATAAACAAAGCCAAACAAATTATCAATGGGCATCACAGAAAGTCTTACAGAAGTATGGATGGTCCATGGCATCGCGAGCAGTTAGGCGATCGTTATGGTCGTAACGAAGAAGTTTATCCAAAAAGTCTAAAGCTTCCGGACTGACCAGGTGCTGGTTTTCACTGTGCACAAATCTCTCCCATCGTTTTCGAGAATGCCTGAAATGCCAGAAGTTATACACAGTCAAAACATTTCATAATACATTATTGGGGGTACACTTATTGGGTAAATAACTTCCTTTTGATGACTGACTTAAAACCCATTCTAAAGCTCTCAATAATACCATACACCTGCAAGCAAATGACATTTTGTTACACCATTACTCCCACTGTGTTCTTAGACCCGCACAGCTGACATCATAACAGGGTGTCCAGCAATATTTGCTATAAATTTACTACCCAGCAAATTAAGCCCCACACCATCAATATTATAATAATATTACATGTGTATGGAACAACGAAAATAACATACAAAAAAAGTCCAGTCCACAAGGTGGAGGATAGACACCGACGATAGCGCGCTCGTTTGCTGCTAGATTTAGAACTAATGCGTGCACACGGGGTGACTGCCAAACCAGCTTCTCAGTCTTCCAGGGGCATGTTACAGAACAAACAACAACACACACATACGCGAACAATATATCCAGTCAACAGCGCGTCAGTGTCGCACTGGAGTCTTGTTTGACCTAAGTATTTAAGTCTGTTGTACTTTCCTCTCATTATTATATAAAACAATGAATCCTTCTTTGAGCGTGCGGAAGGGTCTAGAACCAGAATATCAACTGTCAAGGACCAGTCTGGGTGTCACGATTCATATTATGAACATGAAAGACACAAATTATTGCTCAAGCACAAGTAGAGCAATAATTTGAATGGCTCAAGCATACCCATGCAGTGAGAGAGTTGTAACAACTGAGGCTGAGGGAGGAAGGCAAGATGCAGTCAGACCTGCATGTGAGCTTCAACTAGATTGTCTGAAAATTTTGGGCACCCCCCCCCCCACCATAAGAGCTTTTGCGGGTGTCATAAACATAAAAGGAAGGACTTCCGAGTAACGAGCCACCACCCCAACAAACACAATGAAGAAGAGACCTAACCCTAACCCAAACCCTACCCCTAGGCCTACCCCAAAAAAGAACCTGCAACGGCCCTCAAGTAAAAAAAGGTCGGCACAAGTCTAAAATGGAAAAAAAAAACACACTCCAAAAGAAAACAAGGAGCACAATAGATAATAATAATGCTTTTTCGGTAGTCCTCCCCCCCCCCCCCCCCTCATTTGAGCCTGACCTACATCGAGATCTATACGTTTGATGTGCGGCGAGCTAAGATATCAAACCTAACAAATGCAAAACATCAAATTATGGTAAAATTCAGGGGGGTATGCCCCCTTGAAACCTCCCACCATATTTTTATTAGGTCACCTAAAACCCCCCTACTCTTGAGGCCAAAACCGGCGAATAACAATTGCGGGGTGGGAACTACCGGAAAAGCACCCAAATAAGGGAAGTGGGAACTACCGAAAAAGCGCCATAATAATGGCCTACATTGCTATAGACATCTTCATCTACATAGGGTTTGATACAATAACACAATAGTATTGGAATATGAATCCTCCATATAGATCTAGTAATCTAAATAATTATCTTGATCTAGATTTAGGTCGTCGTCTTTTTTCGTATTCGTAGTTCTACCCAGGTTCCGACAATTACGTCGGAAACGCCGACGTCGGCACTAAATTGAAAGTGATGAAAAAGCCAACAGGAGAAAAAGGGGGCGCTGGCAGTCGGCCAGGCCTCGCATTTTGCACATTGACTATACAGGTGGGCCGAGCGATAGCATCGGCCAGCTCGCGGGTTGGGTCGTGGTTTGTCGGATTTCCCACGATTGTCGGCAAACATGCAGGTCTATACAGTGACACTGAAAATCTGCCAATCTTGAACAGAAAGCTACAATATAGTCATAATTTACCATCCCCTGTCCAATGAAACATGTACACTTTAGTTCAATAACAAGGCTACAAGGTATGAAAGATCCCGAATCCACAAACGGCCTGCACCAACGTGTGCTTTGCAGAGAACTCTAAATCTACCTCTGGTGTTGCCTTCAGCACCACTCCTGCCGCCATAGCCGCCTGTTCATGTGAAACGTACTCTCGGATCGGTAAAAGCTGAACGAATAATAACAAAAAAGATGGGACTTGGTAATCGCTGAGTACCGCGCCGTCACTCAGTTCACTAAAAAGTCTTGCCGGGTTCATTACTCTGTACGCAGGCTTAATTTACTATTGTTTACTACCGTCACGGCATATTTACTACCATTTACGACCTTTACAACCAGGGTGCTGAATTTACGACTTCACAACCTTGCTGGACACCCTGATATAAGTATTTAAAAAAAATAAACTGTAAAACATTGTGGTGACCAACTAGCTCGCCCAACTGACAGTGACTATGACGAAAACTTCATTAATTCTGTATTTTATTGAGCCTCTCCGCAGCCTGGGTTGGACCTAATAGTAGAGATGGGCCCCGGTAGCGGAACTCCCAGTTCTACCGAAGGAGGTGTCAGTACCTGCACCAGGCCTCCCGTACGGGCTCTGGGAAGGAACCGACACCAACAGGTTTTTTTTAGCAGGCCACGGGAAGCGTGCAGTGTGTAGGCCTTGGCCTAGCAGCTGTGACATCAGACGCAAAACGCAGCGGGTGACCTTGACACATGACTTCAGATTCAAAATTGACAATCAAAAACGAAGTTTGCTCAAATTTTTAAAAGGCATCAAATCAGGTTCCTCATGCTCTACTTCGCTTATTTTGATACGCTGATTCTGAAAATAAAATCAATTTTTAGCTTTGATAATTATTCGAAAAATTTTGAATGCAAAGTTCAATCGGTGGCAAACTTCAAAGGTAATTCTGATAGCTGTGTGTTTGGGGGAGGGGGGGGGGGGGTGTGCGGGCGGCGCTGATTGTGGTGTTAAACCGCAAAGTTTGTGACGTCACCTCCTGGTGTCAGTACCGGTACCTGCGATGCTGAGAAAGTACCGCAGGCAGTGTCGTAAGCCCTCCACCTAAATGATATAAACGGGTTGATGAGGGTGTAAAAACACCTATTGTATGAAAACATTTTTTTATCTTGGCCCAAGAGCGGGATTTGAAAAGCTACAAGGACTGAAGTATATGCCGATAGCCCACATTCAAAATAAAATTGAGGCTTAATTATGCTCTTCAGATCTTTCTTCTAAATTCTGATAAGCATTTTTGAAAAGGAAAAATTCACACAGGCCCTCAATTCTGGAAACCTGCAAAAAGCTGCAAGTCATAGAAGTATGACGTGCTTCAGCTTTTTCTAACAGACTTGACCAAAAACATGGAACAATGTAACATGCAGAGACCAATTTGAGCACACAACGAGAGAGGTACAGCCACTTACCTCCCTAAAATGTCATTGAAGCGTGGGTCCAGGTCAATCTGATATTTTTCTATGTAGCTGTACAGATCATCAGTGCCCAACACCTTGGCTATTCTCACCAGCTGAGGAAATATAAATAAGCACGCATGTACAACGACAAAAAGAAACATGCAAAAGTTTTTAAATTTAAATAAACTTTTTTTTTTAATTTTTTAAAATTACACCTGTATGTTATGCTTGAAGCTGACTTTCAAAAGGTAAAATAGATGCGAGGGGAAAAAAAATCACTTTGTCTATTCTTCATACAACAGAGGAAAACAAACTGGAGATGTAAGGAAAGCTGACCACTTTTTTCGATTCATTCACAAAAGAGAAAAACAGGGAGGGGACCACTTTTCCTATTCTTTCAATATGTCAACTTATTTAAAAGGGGGTAAAAGGGACTACATCACTTACTATTTTAAGGGAACAAGTAAGCGTACTGACCAAAAAAACACCAAAAAACCCAACCACAACAAAACAAAAAACAGCAACAGCAAAACGCACACAAACAGGATGAGAACCAGTACCTGATCATAGTTGTCGTGACCGTGAAAGAAAGGCTCTTTCCTGAAGATCATACTGGCAAACATGCAGCCCAAGCTCCACATGTCTAACGAGTAGTCATACATCTGAGGAACAAGAAGACTCTAGAACATTCCTTCCTTCAACAAGAATGTACATTGTAAGTTTTGCTCATCCATTAACACACAAGGGGATCGTCTGCTTTGGCCATGCCAGCCAGAGCCAACACAAGACTGTTTTAGTTTCGATAACATTTTTACAGCACTTGCAACACAAATAGATCAACGTTTAGAGGAGTTACTAAAAAGTAAAATACGAATGAAATTTTTTTTTTTTTTAAAAGACAGATAAGGGTGATAGATGTTTAGAAGGAAAGAAAGAGCAAACCACAACAGAGCACCCACAAACTCAAATGAAAAGGAAAACGTATCAGGTTATGAGGAAGTCTGTAGGAACTCATGAGTCCTACAACCCCCCTCCCAATATTCATTAGTACAACAAGAAAATGACACTAGCAATAGAACTGTTAAACAGTTGATCATGGTTTCAAGAAACATAGAAACCTATCCACATCATTACGATCATTTAGTGTAAGGATAAAGCAAGATAGGCAAAACAGGACAACAACAACAACCAGAACAGAATGTTACGAAGTAGTACCTACCAGTGGCACCTCCTCCCACCAACAACTAGTAAGACACTTACCTGGTAATCTAACAAAAGCTCTGGACCTTTGAAGTATCTCGAGGCCACACGAACATTGTACTCCATGCCTGGGTGATAAAACTCTGCCAGACCCCAATCTATGAGACGCAGCTATAAATGAAGACGGAAAAAGAGATGACAAATGTAGTTGACAGATCTCAGTGAGCATTTTGAACCACATACCTCAATACATCCCCCCCCCCCCCCCCCCCCAATTTTTTATCATATCCCAAGAACAGTGTACCTCACTTTCAATAATTTCATACTTTTTCAATTTCAATTAACCTGATCTAATATGTTCTAGTTTTGATGATAGCAAGGCCTGTCAAAGATGAACACTTCAGTTTCCACAATTCTACAGTGACGTCTGTCTTAACCCTGTAAGGTTCACACATATATATACTTCTATTCTCTATCCAATATCCAACCTGCAGGACCAACTTATACCGGATAATGCAGAAATCAACAGGCAGTGTGAGGGGTAAGCGTTTAATGACAGGCCATAAAAATAGACACAACTATAACATGTTTCTATTTTTATCACTTTATTGTAGTCAGCCAGCCACCCAACCAACCAAACACATTAGCAATGACCACGAAAAACCTTTTTTTGCCAGAAAGTGTTTGCAAATAGGTGCATTTTGTAGCTCTTTCTCCACAGAGCATGGAACTTTTTGAATTTTTGAAATCCATCAATAAACAAAGAAGTTACGAATTTTCTAATCAATTAATTTTTGGTACACTTTTATATAATTAAAAAACCCCAAAATATGGGACGTTGTTTGATGAGTTTTGAGACAATATTCGTCATAACTCGCTCATTTCTCGGAGTATTTAAATGAAACTTGGCAACCCAGTACATTTTCTAGTGCAGAATCTAGTCCTGCTTTCAGACTTTTCATAGCTATCCTACTTTTTGAGTTAAGACGTTTATAGGTAAAAATGTGGCGGTTTTCGGTGCGTTTTGAGACAATATTTGTATAGGCTCGCCTATTTCTTGGAGTATGTAAATGAAACTTGGCAGTCTACTACAGTTTTTGATGCAGAATCTAGTCATGCTGTCAGATTTTTTATATCTATCATACTTTTTGAGTTGTAAAGACATTAACAGGTAAAAAAGAGGCGTTCTTTACAGATTTACAAAGATTATCAGTCATATCTTCTCCCAAAGTCATGATATTTGAATGAAACTTGGCAACATAAAAGGTTCCTCCTTGCCAAGCAATGCTTTGGATCAATTTATCACAAAAATGTACGTAGAGAACCGGATTTATTAGTCTAATAAATCCAGTTCTCTACTAGTAAAAGCATGCATACTTTGTTATAGAAAATAAGATCGTCTCTGTGTATATCCATTGTTGGACAGTGTCCTATTGTGTGGTAGATTAAGATGCGTTTAGATAATATAGTTTACAAGTCATGGAAATATTTCGCATGTGTAGGCTACAACTCATACTATAAATGTAACATATTTACACCCCCCCCCCCCCCCTTCTCTCTCTCTCTCTCACGCACACACACATGCACGCGCGCGCACTCACGCACACATGTGGGAACGATGTTACAACAGGGTGGCCAGGGAAATTTTCCTCCTAAAAATCCTACCACACCAAAAAAAATCCTACCACTATAAGTCAAACTGTTTCTTGCAATTGTCAGTGTTACGGCTCTCGTCAAAGAGAATCACGTAGAAGGAGCTATTTCGTACACATCTTAGGATAGCCGACTACATCACTGGGGCAATCCCAATTAATATTCCAAGGTAGCCACGTTTTGTGCAACTACACTGAAATCTCAGCTATTTTTCAGCCTGAAAACATCTCATGAATGAGAAGACCGTGTCAACAACTGCTCTAGTTGATTACTATTATATTACTGTTGGTGCTCTCCTTTCAGTATCTCTCACAACACTTGTTCTGTTCTTGGTAACCGTAAGAATAGATTTGGCACCACACTGGCTGGTTTGGGCTTTCGTGTGTTTTTGAGGTACCATGTGCGTGCTCAAAGCTTTTACACATGAATGACCGATGACAAATACTTGGGAACAAAATTTTCATCTAAACTTGCTTTTATCATTTGGATACTCCATCAATCATTCTGAATACTTAGGGTTGGACAACCACTCAGTGTTGATGAAGTAGAACTTTCCCACGATGCTGGATCTAGTCTAGATCTCTCTCTCTAATTATAGTCTACACATATATAGTCACAAAAATCATAAGAAAAATAAGTCTGTTTCTAACCTGGGTTTCAGTATGCCAAGTGCCGTCAATCTTCTACTCTCCAAAGACTATCTTGCTGAGTTTTTCCATGGTCAAACGACTATCACCCATCCAATGACACGCCAACCCTTTAGTTCAATAACACAACTTACAGGGTATGACGGATCCCGATTCCCCAGAAGTCCTGCACAACACGCGCTATGCTATGCAGAAAGCTCTCGTTGCAATTAAAATTCTAAATGCTAAATGCTAAAATTTGCTACCAAGTTCAGTTTTTTCCCCAGGTGTAAAAAAAAAAATCATCCCGTCATCCCAGAGTCCTATACTTCGCAACGCTCAGACTTAGAATGAACTTTAGTGACCCTAACATTCGCGGAACTCACTCGACGCCCTAGATCTATCATCATGTGTGTGACATACAAACGCGCAGGTTCAGTGACCAGTCACGACAAGACGCTTGTATAACTTTCTTTTCTTTTTACACAAGTGACAAATATTGATTTATTTTCATAGAGACACAGCTTTTGTAATGCACAAACTGCATGTTACAACAATGTTGTGTTATCAGACTTTTACCGCAAATTTCAGGGTGGTAGTGAAAGCGAAAGTAGATCTAGATTTTCCCGATCGAGCCTCGGCATCACTCGTACAATTCCGCTTGCCGCCATAGCTGCCTGTTCGCATGAAACATACTCTCAGACCGGGAAAAGCTGAATGATCGCGACCGACAAAATGAACTTAGGGACGTTATCGGATTTGGTTTTCAAATATTCGAGAACTTTTATGTATTTTCCCGGGTCTTTCCCGAGGCAATTTAAAGATTTCCTCAAATTTCCTTTTATTGCCGACGTTTATCCAACCATTGCCGTCGGAACAAAATTTTTCCGACAAAAATACGACTTATCCGACCTAAACAAAAATTTCCGACTTCCCTGGCCACCCTGTACAATGTATAAACGAGACTATCTTCTCAGACTGGACTAAATAAGTACCGTACTCTTTAATAACAATCTTAATGCCTCACTTTTCCAAACAGAGCACACAAGACTTTCCCCAGAGGGGGGAATAGGCTTTCATAACGCAAACACAATGCCATACCACTTATCAAGATGTTTGCTTTTCTGTTTCTATTCTTCCGTCATGCAATCAAGCAAATAAAAGTGACTACATCTATTGTATTGTGACTAAAATGCAACAAAAACGCAAGTTATCAAGGCCCCCGTTTAGTTTTCAAGTACCCTTCCACCCCTTTCCGATTCACATAAGCGGGGCCTCGTTCGTAGCGCCCGAGGCGACTGATGACTGATGACGTCACTCAGTGGAAATTTCCCAGCCGCCGGCCGTTCACCCAGTAAGCGCAAATGGCAATGCCGCTTTTTCCCTTAGTTACTCCCACATTTTTAAAGATTTCGCCAAAACCGCTCAACACAGAAGCATGAAATTTTAAGGGAATAAAGAAAAATGGTGTACAACGTATCAGTCAGTTTGACAAATCACAGCTCCGAAAAATCTTCAAAGCTCACCACATCAACCACTTTCGCAAACGTTTTCGACTTCTTCTAGGATGGGTACAATGTTGTCAAACTGCATACTTTACTATGAGATTGACCTCTTTTCTGATTGGCTGCCAAGTTTCATTCATATCCATTCACGAGAAGCGGCGTGAGAGCGAGTTGAAGACAACAACCTTTGCGTTAGTTCGTCCCACGAAACACCCCCGCGGCAGGGGCCAAAAATCGGCAGAACAAAATGCCCTCGGTGGGCATTGCTAAACACATTTCCTGTTCCTACGTCTGTCGACAGGTCCAGCACAATCAGACTAGTTTGTGACTCCAATGTGCAAAAATGAAAAACTTGTATGTGAGTAATACAAGCCAAATGACCCATCATGCCAGGCTTGAAATTTAAAAAAACAAAAAACAAGTAGGTGCAGGTCACTCCCATCAACACAAATACCAGGCTTCTAATAATATAAGGCAAACTGTATTTTTCATGTCAAGATAAAGTAGAGATTCTACCTTCCTGTTCTCGTGATCAATCATGACGTTGTGAGGCTTCACGTCCCGGTGCATGATGCCCATGCTGTGGCAGTAATCCAAAGCCTGGGGACATAACAAGCACAATAAGACACCTGGCCAACTCTCCATACTCACATCTGTTTGTCAGACTAAAGACATGCACATCCACATAATAAAGCTCATTTAGAGCTAGGTGTGATCTGCGATCAAGAGACAACTAGTGTAATACAGCATATATTAGGGCAAAAAGGGCTATCTTTACCATCAGATATATCATGCCTGGATACACATTTTTTTTAAAGTTCAGTGGTAGATCATTAGCTTCTTTTAAAAAGGCTAACAGTAAACAAATCGTACTCACCTTTAACAACTCATACAGGTAGAATCGTATATCATAGTCAATGAACGTCTGATACAGTTGCTGTGGAGGAGAAAGAAAAGAGCTCTTTGCGGGCTGGATCGTAATACTTGTATCTGTTCCACTAGGCACAAGAAATACATGCATGTCTTTACAACTGGGAACAAGAAATACATGTACGTCTTTACAACTTGCAATAAGAAATAAATGTGTATCTTTACAACTTGCTCCACAAACAAGCCTTAATACTTACCTTGAAGTCAGTGTTATTGACGTGCTCAAATATGAGGGCAGGTGTTCGAGACTGAAAGAAAAAAAGTGAAACAAATTTTGATGCAACAAATCAAAAGTACTAAATTCATCATTTACCATCTACATACCTGCCAACATTGCCTGTGCCCAAATCTGAAGTTCACACAAATTTTTGTCCGAAAATCTGTATTTGACCTAAAAAAATCTGTAGTGAACAATATTACCACTTACTGCATACTTAATTGGGCACCCTTATCAATATTTTGACCTACATCAAATTTATATGAGTGTGATTGCAACTTATTACAAATATAGAAAATGACAAAGAACGAAAAATATATATATATATATATATATATATATGACAAATATGAGAATTTCCAGATGCACTTACCCTATAGCAGTTGGTGCCGTTCCTGTCATATTCACAAATGCATACACACACACACACACAAACGAAACCAAAAAGAACAGAAGCAAAGAAGAAAAGAAAAAGAAAAAAAAGGGGGGGGGGGAGGGGGGAAGAGAAACCTAAGGCAGAACAATCTGTCTTATCTCTCAAATTAAAATCAGCGGGATCAGTAGTTTGACCAAAAAGTCGGTGATCTACAGATTTTTTTGGTCGGGTTGGCAGGTATGCATCTACAAGGCTGGGAGGCATCGTTGTGGTTTGTATACACTTGGAGCCAACACTTGCTGTAAAAATTACTGAAATCCCACAAGTAGTTTGTTTTGCTAGATCTACATGGGTCAGTATTGTGTAGCTAAAATAGAACATGACTCCTGCTTTTTTCCTACTATCATTTGAACAAAATCGATACAGTGGCAGGTGTTCTAATAATTACTTTAGAATCAGGGAACACAATTGAGAAGAAACTTAAAAAATCAGAAAACACTTTGAAAATACACAACAGCTCAGTCAGTCTATCAAGCAATTCTGATAAAACAAAGACACGTTGAAAATTAATTTATGACCAGTCATAATATCATAGTGCACCTTCATTTGTGTAACAAGTACAAACTGATAGTCACACCAATAGAGAGAGAGAAAAAAACAAAAACACATACTGTACTGCACGGAAAAGAGGCTAGTAAAAGTCAATGTCTTTTCCTATCATAGTGGCACACTTTTTCAATAGAATAGTTTAAATCTTCTATCATCAGCAACTGTTCACTGTTCACAGGTCAGAAAGCAAATATTTTCAGGAACGACTTTTAATAATCCATTAAATAAAATTTCAACTAATTGGATATCTTTTCTTGTTTTCTTCAGGGCTTAGAATTCAAATTTCAAAAATATCTCTCTCCCGCTCAGGCAACCGATGCCACAAAATAAGAAACTGCTCTACAATTTTTGACATAGTACACCTGAACAGCAGGCCAAGGTAATGATGGTATTTCTTAGGATTAATTCTCCGTGTTCAGGGAAAGTATGAGGATCCCACCCCCTCCCCCCTCCCAGGTAAAACAAGTTGGGACACATCCCACATGTTACAAATCAGCAAATATAAAAATATAAGCACTAAAAAAATGGATTATTCTCTTAGAATGTTCAGGTAGTAGCCACAACACTGCACACAAGTATTATTTGTTTAAACCTAGGGGGTGGGGATACAAAGAGAACTGATAAAGTCATTCTCACCACTGGGTCTTTCACAATTGCAACCAGTGTGATGACATTAGTGCCACCTCTGAGATTTTCCAAGATCTTGATTTCTCGTTTGATTTTCTTCTTTTTCACAGGCTGAAAAAAAAAGATAAATAAAATAAAGGACACGTCACACTTTCTACTATAACAGTTAACCTGTCTCTGTGGTTTTAATATTTTATGCATCCCACACAATTTAGTAAAATTTGATCTTTTTTTGGCATAATTTCTTATTATTTTCCTTTATCATTCTTTATTAAAATGAACAGAATCGCATAATTTTACATTTTTGGGCTCAGTCTGCATAATTTCAGAATTTTTCTTGAATATAACGACGGGTACAGGTTAACACAACTTAGCAATGACAATGAAAAATTAAAATTTTTACCCAAATTGCTTAAAAACAAGCTTAACTGATTCCGTCCATGATTTTTTCAGGCTCTCAACAGAATTATTTTTCCTTGTTCAGTTTTAGACCTGGGGTGCATCTATTTAATGCAATGCATTACTGTGAAGCTCTAAGTAACTCGAATAGGTATTGTCTTATACCAAAGTGATGGGAATCAATAGAGCAATCTGTTTATATCAATAACAAAGACCTATAATCTGTTCGTATTGTATTTTCCGTCTGACAAAAACGATTGAGGAAAAAAACAATTGCGCAACACCTCTTCGAAAATTTCAACTTACAGCATTTTTTCAGCTCTACAAGTCCTTATAATCCATTGGAGTCAACACAAATGCAAGAATTTCCCAAATTTAGTTGAATATCTTTCTTTGAAAGGCCTTTATCTTATACCAGGCTCCGTGTTATTTACCCTTAGATCCAGCCTACATATCTAATACTCATTTGAATGTAGGTCAGCCATTTGAATAATTTGAACAATGGTAAATTAATCTTACACAGCCGAGAGGTGAGGAGTGAGATACTACTGGGGAGCTGCTAGTGACGATTATACAACATGACCCTCAAAATTCTTTTTTAATTTTTTCCTTCTTCCATTGAAGTGATGTCCACAGCAATTTTCAACCATTATGTTGGAACAGAAACCAAACCCCATGCCATTACAAGGCCTGTCACTGTCAACCAAGATGCTAACCACTGATTCAGACGGGAATGCACTTACTTTCAATATCTTGATGACACACTTTTCATTGTTGGTGACATTAACTGCCTCAAACACTTCACTGTACTTTCCTCTGCCTAGTTTGCGCACAACTTGGTAGTCATCCTGGTTGCTAAAACACAAAACAAACAAAAAAGATAACAATTAAAAAATGACATGTTTAAAGCGATCAACCACAATTAAAGAACACAGGCACTGAGCGCTTTACAAATACAATAGCAACACAGAAACAGTACAGTCAAACTGCCTTAACAGAAACCTGTCTTAACGGAATCTCCCCGCTCCCCCCTTGATATATTCCTCTTTAATTACCTGTATAAAACGAAAACCTGTCCAACGCGGAAACGGAAAGAAAAATCCGCTCCCTTCCGAGGGTTTCACCTGTCTAAGACGGAAAATGCTTTGCCTGCTCAACCCTGATTTGAAACAAAACTCCTAAGTTTGGTTCTGCCGGCTCTAAACTAAACGCAATGGCCATGCCCCTGGGCGAGGAAGAGGAGTAGGGGTGCAATTTGGGGGTAGATGGGTAGATGTTACCCCATCATGTGAACCCTAAGCGATGCAGATGTTCAGAGTAATGTGGGTGTGAAACCTCACGACTTCCCGTGAGAGTGCTCCAGTAGCAAGCCACTTCGGAAACTTTCATGGGTAGCCAGAAGCCAGAGGTGTGAAATTAGATTGACCAATGCCCTGATCGTACAGCCAGCTGATAAAAGAGTTCCTCGAATGTTGTAACAAAGACGGCAGTGAGGGGTGGCATTGGTGGGTGGGGCTTAGGGTGGAATCAAAGGAGATGTTCAAACGTTTCTGTCATTAATAGGTCAAACAGTAGTCCTATGAAAGGCAAGCACTGGTGGTAATAGGATAAGTAAGACTGACGCATTTCATTTATCAGACAGGATTGTAATTGAGAGGTGTGAAGTTTTGACAACTGCTTGCCGATCAGACAAGCGATCCTAGATCCCACCGGCTGGGCCTTTGACCCCCCCCCCCCACCTTCATCTCCCCCTAAATTCCCCTAAGACGGAATTTTTTTCTGGCTCCTTTGTGATTCAGTCTTAAGCAGGTTCGACTGTATATTGTGTTCTTACTAAAAATCAATATTACTTTATAAAAACAAATCACATTTGCTGACTACACTTGAATAAATTAAATGATTAGAATATCTTTTTTCTGGGCAAAGTCTTCGAGTTCTTCAGACCATATACAAATGCTCTCTCACCCATTGTTTTAAGTTTCTTAGATGGTAAAAGTAATTTCTTTTTGTCTTTTTAAAAAATAACAATAAGGCCAATACAAATATCTTTGAAATAAAGTATGAAAAGCGTTCAAACACGCAGAACAAATTTACCAGCTCTCAGATTCATATAAAATCTAACACATCACACAATCAAAATGTCAAGCAAACTCTACAGGGGTGCTACACACCACAAATTAACACATTACACTCAAGGGTCCGGACGGGAAGTCCATTCCTAGATCCTAAGCAAGGGGAAAGAACCCACCTCCCGTGAATACAAGCGTTTAAAAAACATTTTTAAAAGGCCACCTCTATAGATTTCTCCGAACGTTCAGGAAAATAAACTTGAACTTATTTCTCTGAACGGTTTCCATTCTCGAGATTTGTTGATAATAAGCGAATGGAGTGGCCCGTGTGTGTGGAGTGGAGGGATTTTCTCTTTTTTTTTTTACATGAAGCGATTTTAGTTTTTGCTGGGTGACTAGAAATCTAAATGCAAAATAGGTTACTGCCAAGGTCAAGCAGTCTTGTTTTCTCGCAGTACCTTTTGAAAAAATTTTGACTTTCACTCCCGCACACAGAAACACTGCTTCGGGGGTCAAACTGCAGTACTGTTTGCTGCAGATCACACATAATCATAAAGCCACTAAAACTGTCGCAAATCAATTATTTTCAGGAAAATTTGAAATGTAACTGTAGAATATCAAATTATGGGTTAAAACGGGGGCATGCCCCCCTGTAACCCCCCCCCCCCAGATTTTCTTTTACCCCGATTGGTCCAAAGCACGTCTATCTCGATTAAAAATAATCAAATATGTCAAAAACTATTAATTTGCGACGGAAAGGAAGTTGATATTCGTGTTCAGCGCACCGATATGTAGTAGAAAATGGACAACTGGAAGCTAAGTTTGAGACGGGAAGGAAAGTAAAAAAATACCGTATTTTCAAATGAAGTATAGTCCGGGAACGTTGCCCCAACCACAACTAAGTATCTGAATATTCAGACATTTAAAAATCTCTAGCTCTAGAAATTGAATTCCATGCAAAAAATACTTTTTCAGTCCTCACAGAATGGCAGAATGAAAGGATGACGCTTAAATCTCGCAAATAGGCCTAACCCAAAAATCTCGAGATCAGAAACCGTTCTGAGAAATAGAGTTCAACTTTATTTTCCCGAACGTTCGGAGAAATAGTCACTTCGTTTTAAAAAATACTAAACAAATTTCAAAAATCCTGAAAAAATAAAAGTTAAGAAAAATGAATGTAGTTTCAGAAAAATATAGCTGTGCAGAGATGCCAACCTCAGAAAACCGAAATGAGTTTTGGGAAATATGAAAATGTCTATTTTCAGGGGAAAATGTGTATTCCCCACGACCGACCAACTAGTAAAATTAATAGCTCACCAGCACGAAAAAGGGAGCACACATGCGTACAATATACATGTATCCAGTCAACAACATGTCAGTGTTCAACGTCGTACTGGGGTCTTGTTTGACTTAAATATTTCAGTCTATTATATACCGGTAATATTTTCCTCTCATTATTATGTAAAAAATCAATCCTGCTTTGAGAGTTAGGAAGGGCCTAGAACAAAAATTTCGACTATCAAGAACCTTTCTGGGTGTCATTATTCATAATATGAACTGACAGACTCAAATTATTGCTCAAACTCAGAGAAAAGTGATAACTTGAATGGCTCAAGCAGACCCATGCACTGTGAGAGTTGTAACAACTGTGGTAGGGCAAGATGCAGTGACACACTGAAAATCTACCAGTCTTGAACAGAAAGCTACAACATACACTGTAGGTATAATTTACTATCACCCATTCAATAAAACGCGAACACATTATTTCAATATAACACAGACTTGCAAAGTATGAAGGGTCCCGATTCCGCACACGGCCTGCACCAACGCACGCTTTGCAGTAAGCTCTAATCAAAATTCTGAAATGTGCTTCCAAGTTCTTGTCCTCTGGTATTGCCTTCACACTCTCCCCCATAGTATCTTAAACCCCCAAAAGCTCAATAATCTCCTCCCCTATTCTGTAGTCCTATACTTCGCAAGGCCGTTACTCCCACCAAAGACGGTCTTTGCCCCCACGATGCCGCATTTATTTATGACGCGAATGCGCGCAGGTTCAGTGACCGGTCATGATGGCGAGCCCGACAATCTAAAAATCGGACGACGCTTGTATTTTCTTTTCTTTTCTTTCCACAAGTGAGAGCACAGAGGTGAGTCCGAGCATTGATTAAATTTTATTTGCACAGCGACATTGCGTTTATACTGCACAACCTGCATATCTAAAAATGTTGCGTTATCAGACAACTGCTGGCAAACTACTCGGTGGTAGGCCTAACGAAAGCAGATCTTGATTTTCCCGATCGAACATACGCTTTCGCCTGCCACCATAGCTGCCCATTTGCGTGAAAGTGAAAGCTGAACGAATATAATATCACGATCGCGACCGGCAAAAATGAACTTACTGACCTTATCGGACTTGGTTTTCAAATATTTCAGTTCTGCGACACTGGTACTATTTTGACAAAAGATGGGACTTGAGATAATTAGGTTTGGTTTACTCGCCCAAGCTCAATCTCGTATTTTTCGCATTCCAGGATGCGTATTCTTTCATGAAAAGTCGTATTTGCGTATTTTCGGCAAAAAATCGTACTAAAATACGTAAAATCGTACTGGTTGGCATTTCTGGCTGTGTATGCGCAAACTGTTAAAAACATTCTAAGTTTAGTTCATTCCGGGTGTTTGAACCGTCGCTCTCACCCTCAACCTCGAGGTTCGGCCCTAGATCTAAATTCTACATCTGATCAATCTGAATCGCCCCAAACTCTAGCTTCAACGTATTCATCAAAATCTGATCAATCTGATTTGTCATATGCTTGTTTTTGCTCAAATCCATCATTATTTCCTTTTTCAAACTCAATTGTGTTCCTTTTCAACAAGTCGAGACATCTTCGAAGTGTCGGAAATGCGATCACACTTTGATCGGCTCTAATACTAAAACTACTGACCCGAAAAATTCCATTCCCGTATCTAACGGAAGAAGAAACATTTTGTGATAACTATGTAAATCAAAACTCGGCCCTTCTAAAGGTGCTAGGTCGGTGCGGGTGGTTCCACACGAGTTAGGGTGGAGCGCGTAAGAAAATTCCCGAGCAATCCAGGGTGTAACGTGTTAAATAAGGGTCTGTAAAGTTTGCTGACTCAATAATAATAACAATGTTTAACAAAACGGAGTGGTTATTGGCCCACAGGGGCATATAAAATGTCCCCTAGAACATTTATTATTTGCCCACAAAATTGCGAGTTATCTCCCCTGAGTTTGCCCCCCCCAGCCCAAATCCACCAAAGATAAAAACGAAAATACAACAGCAAAATCCCAATTAAATATCAGAGAAATTATTTTATATACACTTCTCTTAGGCTTTTGAGTTAATCTCATATTTTACACCAGTGACATGACATTTTAAGTTTTCAGTTAGAATGAAAGTAAGACAATTTCTACTAGAATCTATAATATTAAGGAAGTAGATCTCTATTTAGAATGACTCCTAAACCAACAAAAAGATGACAAAAACTCACTTGTGTTATTAAGGATACAGAATGCTAAACGTAATAGCTGTATTTATTATTTCTTAACAATCTTAATAATCAAAAACTATTAAAGCTAGAGAATGCCTCAGGAAAACATTAAACAAGAAGGGATAAAGTGAGAAAAAATAAAAGAGAACAAGTTGGGACAACACCATGTTATGAAATACATTGAAAATCAACGCATTAAATGGCTCACGTGGGCCAATAAGCCCTAGCTTATTTGCCCATTTGGGCCAATAAGAGCAGCCTTAACAAAAAACAAGACACAAAATATCCCAAAAATACATACCCCCAGTCTACAACATGTGATTCATAGTCCCAGTATTCTCTGGGTTTGTGTGTGTTGATATCAGCGTATACTCTTGCTCTGCTTGGCAAAGGCATCTTGTGACTTGCAAAAGCTCGCCTGGCAAGCTTGGCCCCTGCCGGAATATATTTCCCTGAAAGATTTCTTCCTAGGTGCTCAAGTGTGAGAGAACTTAGGCGTCGAAGGATATCAATGGCGGTCTATCAGTAAAAATTGTATCTGAAAAAGAAAAGGAACTTTAATTAAACTTCAAGATTACTACAAGTGGATTTGACAGAGGTGATGTTTCGTTTAGACCCACTTTATTTTGATCAGTCCTACCTGAGATGGCTACTTTTCTCAACAATGGGTGGCAGTCTTAAGACAATTTCAACTGCAGATTTTTCTAAATTAAAAGTATGACGTATGGTAAGTCAAAAGTTAACTTAGGATAGCAGCCTCATTTCTTTCACAATTTATACTGAATTGGTCAAGTCTCTCGATTAGATAGACTACAAGATTATAGAATCTTGATATTGACTGACACAGATATAATATGACTGATTATTGAAAGGGAGTGTATACAGACCCGGTAACCGGGAACAAAGTCACAAAGTATACAGACCCGGAAAGGGAACTCTTTTGTGATTTCGGAAAGTTTCAGCGCCCTCTTGGCTCAGGGTAAAACTAGGCTCTTCTAGATCGACAGATATAAATCAGGGGGCTCTCGTGGCCTAGAGGTCAAGGTGTTGGCCTCTCATTCAAAGGTCCCGGGTTCGAATCCGGGTAGCGACCGAAAAATTTTCTTCTCTAAAATTGTCTCCTTTCACCTCCTTTCCTGCTCTCTAGCAATGTTCTGTTGTCTGCTTTCATTTCCACTTTCTGCCCTCACCCCCTTTGCCCCCTCCTCTGGGCTCCTAACTCTTTCTGCAGCCTATCTACTGCTACTCCTTGGCTCCTCCTAACTGCTGTCTTTCTGCCACACCCCTGATCTTCTGGTAGAAAAGATCTACACCTAGCCTTCTCGGACAAGGGTGAAAAATCTCGGAGGGCCCGTGTGCAAGTTGCGCACGTTAAAGATCCCTTGGTGGTCTAAAATCGATAAGAGTAGGCTTCGGCCGCCACCCGGGCAAAATTCAAAATTTCCTACCAACTGAAAATATTAGGTGTGTCCTGCGCACTCATATGACCTTATGCAGTTGCGAGCGCCGTAAAAAATTTGATCAAATTTGTTAAAGTCAGTCACAGTCTGCAACCCCATGTTTGACAGACAATAAAAGAGTACCAAAGAGCACTAAACATCACATTAACGGTGTACAATCACTATAACAAATATATGGAGCCTAATTTTTTTCAAGACTGTGAGATCATTACAAATCAGTATTTTATCGCCTCAAACACGATGATGTCGTTATTTTGACAAAAACACTGAGCGTTGACCCCCGCCGGCGCCGCACCAGGCCCCGCGGCGAGCGAGTCGGCTCTATACTGTAGTGTACCCCCCGTGCGGGGTCACATGCTTTCTGAGTCTCGCGGAAGGATTGATGAAAAATAATTCCAAGTTGATTACTTTATTCTAATAGGAAATAAGCTGATCTTTTATTTGATATATTTTTTAAGCCGGTGTTTCACATATGAGCCATTGCCAAAACGTGGGGAAAAACACACATATCTCACATTAGTGTGCATAAAATGTGATGCATTAGTATATATTCCTCTAAAACGTATACACACGTCAAATATAGGATGTAGAACCTGCATTAGCAGTTTCAGACCCCATGTCAGCTTTATAATCTTGAGTTTGTAAATTTTGTGCCAAAAATGTTTGTTTTTTAGTGATTCCTGGAGTGTCATTTTGAGCACACCAATGCAAACTTCCAAGAATGTCCAAAATTTAGTATTTTTGGGTGTGTTTTTTTTACGTGTGCTTTGATCCTATGCTATTTGTCATTGAGAAAGGTTAACTTGCTCAAGAAATCGGTTTATTTGTTTGCAAATAGACGAACAATTCATATTACTTGTGTGTCTGTCGTGTCGTCACGGACTAGGTGTTTCAGAAAACACCATTATTTTTCAGTAGAATCACCGTAGCTGGTGAAATCTTTTTGCCTATCGTCGTTTATTCAATACTTCAAAAGCCAAGATGCGCGAAAGGAACATCGGGTTCCTAGATCTACGATTTCGGTCGGCTGTTTAACATTCGCCGTTATTGTCGTCAATTTGCGACGTGCCGGAAGTCCGAATTTCGCCCACTTTTGTTTTGAACGGGTCATCAACAGTGCCCGGATATAATTGTTTTCTTGAGTGACTTTCCCTTACCCGCTTCCCCAGAACAACAGAAGCAACGGGGGAAACAGAAAAACGAAAGTAGTCATTGCCTTCAGCGTCGGGTGACGCACAAGAATTTTGCGTTGAATGTGACGTACTGGGCTGTTTTGTGTGTTTTTAGGCTACTCTGTTGAATATTTTAGTGAAATTGCGGTGTTTACACTGGATTCCTGGAACAAGAGTGTGATGTGTGAACAAACTTCGAGAGATGGATCATTTCTGTGGTTATAGATTTAGCTTTTGTGCTCAGTGATGACGTTTGGGGTGTCGTCATGCAGCCGTACAAGACTGACTGACGTACTAGAAATTACATTGTCCTAAGAGTAGGCAGTTTAGTGAAAATGTCAAATTTGTCTGATATGCTTTGAAATACTTTCATTTAAAAGCTCTTGCCTTCATAATCATAAAACAGTTTAAATTTTGTTGATATCTTTATTAGTTAAAAAGTTGTGGCGATTTTTCATGCCGAAAATCCGGCCAATTTCAGGCCACTTTTAACACTTTTTGTGACACAAAAATGCAACTTTACAACACAAATGACCATTACTCAACACAAAATGCATATTTTTTTTAAGCGTTGTACATCAGTTTGTTGGGAATTTTACACAGAATGCACACAACTACAAAACCCCTCTTTACAAAGTCACAGAAATATTTTTTGGGTACTTCTAGAGGTTCAGGGTGATAAAAAATCCCCCGCAAGGATAACCCGAAATGGACAAAATGGGCTATATCTTTGCTGCTAATGGTCATATTTAGACAAATCATACATCATTCTCTTTGTCTTTTTTCACTGTTCATAATTATTAAAGAGTTAAGCCAATTAAGTAATAATTTCCAATTTTTATGACCATTCTTAAGATTTCAAAACGTATTTTTAGTGTTTTCCTAACCGTTAAACGGATTCCGTAAAAAAAAAAAACCCAACCTCTTAATGACCGCCATAAGTCAGCTCCCTATCCTTCTTTTACAAAGTATTGTAACATACATTTGTGTGAAGCTATATTTTATGCTTTCAAGTGCATAAAAGAGCTTATAAATTCAAGAAAAATGCTCTTCGGAGACCTAGTTGTAGACCCACTGGAACATTTAATAAACTGCGGAAAGATGAAAAGGAAAAAAATAACAGTCATTTTATGATCTTCACACAAGTTGCACTTGCAATTTTTTGGACAAATTATATTTATAGTCTACCTCATTCTATTATTTTTTCACACATGTTTCTTCACTATTCATTACATTTTGAGTTATTATCAACTAGCAATTTTTATTGATGAGCATATTTTTTTTTTAAATATTGAGTCAGACTCATTGGCCATAAATTATATTTTTTTAAATGGCACAATTTGATAATGTAAATGTAAAAATATCCGGAAAATAACATTAAATTATTAGGTACTGAAAGTGAAAGACTGAGCAGAGGCTCAGATAAACTCTGTTCTCTACTACTATACTACTAACAAGTAAGTTTGCGCAAAACTGATTTAAGAAAAAGGTTGTCTCATAAAAGCAATTGTTAAAATGAGATTTATTATTAACTCTGAAATATATAGCTAGATGCTGAATCAATTAGAACTGTGCAATTCAAGCTTTATTTCAATTCCAAAGCCCAAAGGCATAAATAGTTAGATATGCTGGCTTTTTGACTGTTTCTAGCCTACTACTGCTGAATTCTAGATTTAGCTATCATTTGCACTATTCAAGAGCCAAATATGGTAAAATAAAAGCAATACTGTGAATTCTTTTGTCTGTCCGTTCATAATTTCATAGCCGCACGTATTATTATTATCCGGAGAAACAAGTAAAGCGCTAATAAATGCGATGCCGGCGCAATACGTTATCACAGTGTGCAGGGGAGAGCGGGGGCGTCGGGTCGCTGACCGGCCGATTCAGCGTTTCGGTTTTTTTAATGCATTTTTACGGGAAGCGCCGTAGTGTTGTGCGAAGTTCAACCTAAACAACTCGGGAGTCAAAAGAAACTAGAATGGATAATCTATAACTTCTGAAAAATTCATAAATATACAGCCAGTAGTTTTCATTTTATCGCGTTGTAAAAACTGCCTTGTTTTCAGATGCAAATATTTCCAGTTCTACTGAACCGATTTTCACGCGAAAACCGCCATTTTGAAGACCTTTCTTTTCTGTTTAAAAAGATGTATCGGGAGTGGTAGTGCAATTCGCAAAACGAAACAAAACTGTGTGTTGTTTAGACCCACCGCAGCGCGAGGCTTCACGGCCGGTCACAAAAATCTACGGGGCGTACCGCGGCCGATTAGCCCTGCCGCGAGCGCGTTCACTAAACTGCCTACTAAGAGCAAACATTTTTAAAGTAATGTGTGCTCTCTTTACTCAAACAAATAAACAAACATGTCCTTGTTTATCTGTTTAACTCAAAAATACACATTTGTTCTTTATTGGTATGATATACCTTTTTCCAATACATTGTGTCATCATTGTTATGTACAAGTAATATTTGTCATCATTGCTAATATCAATAAGTTTTCAACATATATTTCATACATGCAAGATTCATTTAGAAGCAAAATACGCCTTTATTGATCTGTGTATCTCTTGGTGCAAATTTGTTCTTTGTAGGCATGATTTTACCTTTTCCCAGTATGTTTTGCCATCACTGTATATATGTACGAGTACTGTTTGTCATAATTAGCAACATAATTGTGATCGTCCACTGTCTTTGATATGACCTGATATCTGTTTCAAAGCAAAAGAAACCTCCCCCTTTTTTTTTTAAATTCTTAAAGTGCGCTTTTCTCTCTGGAGGCAAGATTTTTGTCTTTTCCTGTACATTGTGTCATCATTGTTATGTACAAGTCATGTTTGTCATCACTGTTATGAACAGGTCAGCTCAATTGATTTTGTGCTTTTGCCTCATATTAGTTTTAAAATTGTTTTACATATGTGTTTTTCTGGTACTGAGGCTTTGATAACTGTATTTGTACAGCCTTCACTATTGTGATGTGTTGTCAATGATAATGTCCAACGTGTATCCTTTCTTGTACATAACAATGATGACATGTTCTGTGCACTGCGTCATTGTTACAAAGCTTGTCATTCATATTACCATTATGAATGGAGTTCATAGTGTACAAAGTCTTCGTTTACTAAACAAATGGAATTTAAAGTCCATAATTTGCCTTGCTGCTTATCTTTTTGTCATCACTGTTACATACAAGAAATACAGTGGTTGCCAAACCAATAGACCCATATCTCCAAAACCGTACGTCTCCTTGCTCTGACACTCTAGGAATATGAGCACTAAATGTCAATCTGTGACTGACAGAAAAGAGAGTCAAATTGGTAAAAATAAAAATTTTGCACCACTGAGTCTCAAGAGAGTCTCAAGTTTTGGCAATTGCTCGTGTAAAAAGTGATCTTTAAACATTTTGACAGTATTTTTAAAAGCTTTCTATTTAGACGTTAAAAAGGCCAAATACACACCACGCGAAAGCCCGTTTAAAGATCTACAGTTCTCCGCCAATGAAAAGACGGTATTTAATCATCCCTCATTCCGCGAAGCATTTGAATGCACCCGTGTCAATTTTTCAACCAGCCGACCACGCATTCCGACCGCGAGGGGCTTCGCTTTGGTCGGCGATTCTCCAGCTCCTACTAATCAAACATAAAAACAATTTACACCATTGTAACGAGGAAAAGCTGAACTTTTACGAGGTGTACGGCATTTGGTGTTTTATAGCGAAAGAGCAAAGAAACAGCGATCGGAATTACCCCGATTTCACCGATACCATGCGGTCAGAAGGCTGCGAGTGCCCGCGAGGCCGTGTTTACACTACCTAATTTAAATCGAGCAGTCACCCCCTCTCTCTCTCCTCTGTCTCTGTGTATCGCTCACACTCTCTTTTTCTCTGTCTTTCTTTCTCCCCTCCTATTTCCCACTTTATCTTTCTCTCGTTCCCTCCTGCCAACTGTGTCGTGACACATTTTGCTAGCACTTCCCTCTGCTCCCTCCTCTCTCTCTCTCACTCACTCACACACACACACTACCGGGTCTGGGCACTGAAACTTTCCGAAATCGCAAAAGAGTTCCCCAGGGCCTGTATACTTCGTGACTTTGTTCCCGGTTACCGGGTCTGTATACACTTGAAATGTCCCTCACTCAAAGTGACTAGATTCTAGCTCTAGAATTAGATATCTAGAGTAGAGATACTGATATTACTGATAAGATTCAATCAAGATCATGATAATGAATGTGATCAGTCACTGGAACCAAAAAATGCCTCACCTTTTCAAGTGGGGCAAAATCTAGATTAGAATTGTTTAGAATATATATGGCCTCCTTAGAATATAGAATGGGAGTGTGTATACAGACCCGGTAACCGAGAACAAAGTCACAAAGTATACAGACCCGGTAGGGGAACTCTTTTGTGATTTCGGAAAGTTCTATCTTTCTCTCGTGGCCACCTCTATTCTCACCCGGGATGAGAATAGTGCAGGCTAGTCTTTTGGCTATTCTCACCCGGTGCGCGTTCACCGAAAATGCTATAGCCTAGATCTAGGCCAACAAATTTTGCGTTCACCCTAAACCACAGAATTCTACACTGTTATAACAGAAAAATTGTAGAATTCTGTGCCGTGAACAAACGTGCCATTACAACTGTAGCCTCTAAAAGCGTACAATTTTGTATGTGGGCAGTGGAGAGAGAGAGAGAGAGAGAAAGAGACAGAGAGAGGAGTAGCGCGAGAACTTCCGGTCAAAACAAAATGGCGACCCGCGTAGTTCGGCTCGATTCGAAAAATTAAATAGGCGTAGCATCTTTGTAGACAACCAAATTAACTTACTTTTGTGTTTTAACATCATTTTTTAACTTTGTTTTGGTCAATTTGATCGTCCACACCGATAGACAGTATTCAGAAAGAGACAGAGAGAGAGAGAGAGAGAGGGGAGGAGTAGATCTTGCGAGAACTTCCGGGCAAAACAAAATGGCGACCCGCGTAGTTCGGCTCGATTCAAACAGTGAAATAGCCATAGCATCTTTGAAGACGATCAAATTAGCTTACTTTTGTGCTATAACGTATTTTTTTCTTGGCTTTTATCAATCTGATCATCCACACCGATAGACAGTATTCCAAAATGAGGAAAAGCAGGTTTCGCACCGGGTGAGAATAGCCTACGCTGGCACGTCTCACCCGGGGTGAGAGGTAGATCGTTTTTCTATTCTCACCCCGGATGAGAATAGCCACTTCCTTCTCTCGTTCCCTCCTGCCAACTGTGTCATACATTTTGCTAGCACTTCCCTCTGCTCTCTCCTCTCTCTCTCACTCACTCACTCACACACACACACACACACACACACACACACTACCGGGTATGGGCGCTGAAACTTTCTGAAATCGCAAAAGAGTTGGCGCTTTTTCGGTAGTTCCCACCCCGCAATTTTATTCACGGGATTGGGTCACAAGAGTAGGGGGGTTTCAGGGGGGCTTGCCCCCCTGACCTAATAAAAATAGGAAGGGGGGTTTCAGGGGGGCATGCCCCCCTGAATTTTACCATAATTTAATGTTTTGCAGTTGTTAGGTTTGATATCTTAGCTCACCGCGAATCAAACGTATAGATCTAGATTCTAGATCTAGAGATATAGATGTAGATTAGGTCAGGCTCAAATAAGGGGGGTGGGAACTACCGAAAAAGCACCAAAGAGTTCCCCTACCGGGCCTACTGAATACTTCGTGACTTTGTTCCCGGTTACCGGGTCTGTATACACTTCGATATAGAATAGATCTAGATTCTAGGCTAATAATAGTTGGCTTAATTTCAACTTTTCTGGATCAGTAAGCTTAGATCTAGATTTAGATCTAGAATCTAGATCTAGATCTAGTAGGGTATGGGTATCCATGAATTAATAGGAACCATTTATGAACAAAAGCACTTGAACTTGCCTGACTTGGCAGACATTACAAAACTTGGAATGTGAAACTACACTAACACAGTAGCCTAGACATGTTTTTTCTCTGGGTCTGGGGTATGGTGTATGGAATCACAACATTTTCACTGGCACCACTCTTGCTATGACTTCTGATGTATTAACATCTTTACACTCGTCACATTCCCGGCTCTGACTCTGCAGCGAAATTAGACAAATCTAGTCGTCAGTATGGACAAGAGAGTTCAGAGAGAACATTGCCTGGCCTGACCTGCTGAAATAAAGAATTGAATATGAAGAATGAATCACCTTTCAAATTTCAAGAGAAGTCAAATATAGACAATAGTGAAGTCGAAATAATGACAGCCGGATCACAGTCCACGCTTGTGATGCCCACAAGCATGGTATTCAAGTTGTAAACAGATCTATCACTTTGGGTCAGTTTGGGTTTACCCTACATTTTGTAGACTTTTCCGACAAGATGGCGACCGTAACTCTCCCTTGACAAAACGAGGCTGTTGCAAGTCACTTCCTGTGCTCCAGTTATGCCCCCTGCTTCTTTTTCTGTTAAAGTTCTTAACTTCTTGTGACAACAAAACAATTATTTATTATATTATTATTAACACCATGCCGGCATTTTCCTTTATGATCATTATAATAATAATATAGGATTCAGAAGCAGATTCCAACTACACTAGCCTAATAATTGTTACATTTTGTACTATTATAATTCATTTTGAGAAAAAGGAATGGAACTTTCGTATACGTCAACTATTTTATTTTTATACATTAGAATGAAATAAGGAAAATGACGTAATTGCGACTGTTTACAGAGTTCTTGCCGCTGCCAGTGCGAGCAGCCATGGTTTTAATTTTCCATGTGTGTGTGTGTGTGTAGTGTGTGTGTGTGTGTGTGTGTGTGTGTGTTTTGTTGCCTATGTGAGCGTGCTGATATGCTAATGTGTGTGTCTGTGTGTTTTGATTTACATATAATTGTGCGTGTGTGTGTGTGTGTGTGTGAGTGAGAGAGACAGAGACAGACACAGAGAGAGAGAGAGAGAGAGCAGAGAGAAAGACAGAGAGAGAGAAAGAAAGAGAGGGAGAGAAATGTGTCGTATACTGTTCTCCTCGCTGTGTTTTGGCTGATCGGCGTAGAAAGAAGCACCCTAGCTTTAACAGTGCAGTTGAGTGTAGGCCCGAGGCCTTAATTTTAAAAAATCTAGCTTAAAAAGTCGAACAGAAAATGCATCTTTTTACAGACTAGACAGAACAAATTATAGGAAATACATTCGTTAATATTTATATA
>NW_004797643.1:295982-298598 GCF_000002075.1 Aplysia californica | reverse complement strand
AACACACACACACACACACACACACACACACACACACACACACACACACACACCTAACAATTTGTCATCATCACATTTAACACATCAATACATCAATACAGGCAATCAACACGCCCTTGCTTGTCGCCACTGTGCAGCAGCGCCCTGTCTTTGAGTTACGGTTTTCGTGTCTTGCTCAAGGACACCACCGGCGTCTGTCTGTGGTGTAGCGGTTAATACGGGGTGCCCATGACGGCTGCATCAGGCCGATTGCCCGACTCGGTCGCCTGAAACTGAAAACAAACACCTGTGTCTTTCAGGCGACCGAGTCGGGCGGTCGGCCCGATCCGCCTATCCCATCTGTAGTGGGCACCCCGTATTAGGCGCTTCGTTGTCGCACGTTGAAGACCTGCATTCGATTCCCACGTAAGGCAGATTCTCATCGAGTTTATGGATCTTTCTGTCAGGGACGCTGTATTCCTCTCAGCCCAGACTGGCCCTGACAGACAGGGTCGAAGCCCGCCTCCTTAGTAATATGATTTAAATTGTGTCGATTTTTATATGTTTAAAAACTATAGTTGGAGACGCACCAAGACGAACAAACATCCCTACACATGATACGAACCCAAGTCAGAATGTAAACAAAGTGAATTCTTTTTACGGTCGTTTGGATAACCACGACGTCTCCGACCAGCTGACAACTCAAAAAGGTGATTCAAAATGACCGCACAGACGACAACAACACAGACTAAGACAAGAGCAATGAAATTTGTGTGGTTAATAATGAGGTTAAGATCATGTTTAATCGTCTGAAATCTCACAAAGCGAGTGGACGAGATGGAGTAAAAAGTAAAAAGTTCTACTCAGTTATCTCCCTTTTATACTGATATTTTCAATATATTATATATTTGAAAGAACGAATAATACCACTCTCGTGGAAATGCTCTGAAATAATTCCTGTCCCAAAGAAACGATCAATACAGAATTAGAATGATCTAAGACTCGTGGCTTTAACATCAGTCCTTATAAAATGTTTAGAAAAACTGGTTCTGAAAGAACTGAGGAAATCAACAGAAGACATACAGGATAACATGCACTTTGCCTATCGTGCCAAGAAGGGCGTAGAGGATGCCATTCTCGAGTTCTTAGATAACATCTACAACCCCATATAATGGTTTCAAAATTAATTAACCTGAACATAAACAAGAACAATATAGCTTGGATTCTTGAGTTCTTAACCAATCGACCTCGATATGTTAAATTAAATGGTGTAAAATCCGACCTAATATTCACTAACACCGGTGCGCCCCAAGGTTGTGTAATATCCCCTGTCCTGTTTACGCTCTGCACCAACGACTGTACTTTTGATAACAAAAACATCAAACTAATAAAATGTGCGGATGATTCCACTCTAGAAGGCCTTATAACAACAAATGAGAATGAATACAGGGACGCTGTAAATGTATTTACAAAATGTTGTGATAACCGCTTCCTTTTACTAAATGTAAAAAGGACAAAGGAATTAATAATAGACTTTAGAGTTTAAAAAAAGATCAATTTCAACCGCTATTTATTAAAGACAAGGAGGTGGTAAGTTGGTGTAACAATTGATAATAAACTTGACTGGCATCCCCACGTTGTTCTTGGGCATAAAAAAGTAAATTAAAGACTATCCCTTTTAAGGAAATTAAGAAGTTTCCGTGTTGATAATAATATTATGTCCCTTTTATACCATTCTATAATTAAAAGCGTGCTATTATTTTGTATTTACTGCTGGGCTGGGGATTGAAGGGTGAAAGATAAAGAAAAATAAAGAAAGCCAGCAAGATCTCAGGATATGATTTTACTAGAATTGATGAAATGTAGAACACCACAAGTATAAAAAAGATAAAAAGCATTATAAACGACCCATCACACCCCCTTTCCACACAAATTGTCAGATCACGCAGGGCAGAAAAGTATCTCTAAAAACAACGAAAGAAAGATATAAAAGAAGAGGTTTTTTTAAAAAACCATCTAGCAAAAAACTATTGTCAGAATAAGCATAGATGTGTGTTGCTCTTTAGAGTATGTATCTATATAACTCCAAAGGTCTTGTAATTAAATTCCTGCATGTGGGTGAATGATGCTTCTGATGTGACATGTACATTTTGTCAGCTTTATTTCTCTTTTCATATTGAATTTTAATGAGAGTAATATATAATTTAAATATTTTATGTATACCTGTATGTCTCTTTATGGTCCTGTACAGCCAAGAAAAATTTCCATCTGGGATAATAAAGTATTATCTTATCTTATATTCTTTCTCTTTTTTTTTGGGGGGGGGGGGGGGATAAGAAACATCTATCTCAAAGGAATGACGCATCTCAATGACCATCCACTAACCCCTAGTCCCCGACATAACGATATGCTTGACATTATAATGAGCCTGAACCTACTCTCCTCTCACGACCTTGTATTCAAGTGGGTTCCGGGAGGTACCCGTGCCTGGTGGACTTTTCTCAATGACGGGTTTTATTTGTACCTTTCTCCCTCTGGTTGTGTGTGTTTTAACGTCGGCATCCTTATTGTTAACTCAAGTACATGTACATGGTTTTTGCGTTGATATATATATACACACACACACATATATATATA
>NW_004797643.1:293848-295687 GCF_000002075.1 Aplysia californica | reverse complement strand
GGGGGTTCTTCTTTTGGTCAACAGAAGCACCCAAAGCAGTTCAATAAACAAGCAATGTGACCATAAGCGTTGACATTCGACAGATAAAGCCACCGTAAAGCATAATAATATAATTTATTTAACGAAGAGTGTGCTTTAAAGTCTAGTATAAGACGTACAGAATATAGATAGATAGAGAATTGGAATCAAATGTAACAGATATAATACATGTAGTTATTTACTCTCCAAAGACTGTGTTTTTGGAAAGACACCGACCAATTAATCAAGAACAGAACTGCAGTAGTTTCACATTACTTTCGCACCGATCAGATTTTATTTTAAAAAACACAAAAAAACAACAACCAAAACCCCCACCAGTAGCGGCTTTCCTTGATGTTCCTGAGACCAGTCACCAGTTATCCACTAGACTGATCCTGGTAGAGACTAGGGGCTCACCAAAAACTACCGCTTTGCAACCTTATCTTTTTTACCACAGGGCTAGAGGAGCTCGGGGGATAAGGGATCATGCGAGGAGTTCAGGGGCGGTTTGTTAACTGGGCAAGACCAGCCTGACTGTTAACAAGAGATTAATTGCAGACGATGATTTTCATTCAGTTTTAAGTAAATCCGAATAAACATAAGGCGTTCAAATAAGCAAGTGGGATTCACTGCTATTTTGTCACGACAGAGCCTCATTCCTTCACCTTTGAATATTCGCACCGACTCGTAACTTTAAATCGTCTCCCGTCAAGCCGTCACGTCGCGGAACTTCGCACGAGGACAAACGAACACGACGGGTACAGCGATGACATCAGTCCGCTGGGCAAATCCATCGACTGCCCTTAGAGCGAATATAGCATCCCTTGATTGCCGAATTGGCCTCCGTGCTGCTTACAAAATCAGTAAATAGACTGTCTTGAGTCTTGAACAGCACAGACACGTGAAATATTTTATCAGCAATACATGTACTTATCATTTGACCTTTCTCTAACTATCATCAGAACATTTATTGTCAGCATGACACTAATCTTTTTGTTTCCTGAATTTTTAGCCACCTATAGTTCCTGTTTGGTGACTATTCATCGCTTTCTCCCAACTAATAACGTATCTGGCCCACATGAGTCTAGCCGGCGAAAAGAGGAATCGTCTAGTGAAGATATATAAGGAGAATTGTGACAAAGAGCGATAGGCTCTCGGCTGTCAGAGTTTGAGTCGAAAACAATGGGCCTACCCCCCTCCCTTCCCTCCCCTTATCCACCGTCACCCCAGCTAGACACCAAGTTCTATAATTAGCATTTGACACACTTCCCCACTTTGTTACAACAGTGTTCTGAGAACTGAGAAGTGTGATGAAGAACGTTTGATTACGTAATGGTGGAAAACTGTTGTGTGCTAACTTTGTCCAGCTTAGTATAGTATCTGATTGTAGACTTAATCTGCACGGGGCAGCGTCATTGGTACAGTATCAATTGACTTTTTGCAATCATACAGTACTGTTCTTATTACATATTTACAGGTCGAGTGCACGTCAATATTGTGCGTGGGTGTGTAGAAAGTAAAAGTCTTTGGTTAAAGTACCGGAGGCCATGACCAGCAGTTTATTACATTTCTTACTTTCAGTTTGTTTTCTTGCATATATTCTATAATTAGTGTTTCTTTTTCTATGCCGTTCAAGCCAGTTTCTATTAACTCAGTAACTTCCTTCATACATTAATCATAATATTGTTTCTTGACACTACCATTTCAGCTCTTTCACATTATATTAAAATGTTTACAGTGGTGTGTGCGTGTGTGAATGGGGGAGGGGGTGGGGATGGCGAAAGTAGGGATATAAAATTTTAATGAGGAGAGAGAGAGAGA
>NW_004797643.1:287457-291690 GCF_000002075.1 Aplysia californica | reverse complement strand
CACGCACGCACGCACACGCTCACACACACACACACACACACACACACACACACAAAAACGCACGCACAATAAATATAAATATTCATTAATTCTTACTCCGTGCCACAGGATAGACCACCAGCAAGAGCTCTCCCTTTACTTCTGTCCTGGACTATAGTCTCCGCCTCTGTTCAGCTGTGGCTGTATCATAATTATGTCCTTTTGGTCCGAATCTAAGTCCATACTCCAAGAGCTTTTAGGCCTTCCTTTATTTCTCTTTCCTTGTGGAATCAATTATCAGGCTTGGTGCGTAATGTTTGTTTTCGGTTTTCTCAAAGGGAGTCAAATACATTTCCATTATCTTTTATTGATTTATACTTTTCTTTCCTGCATGTTTGTTGGCTTCCACAGTTGTTTATTTATTACGATATCTGGTCCTTGATAATTTTTTTAGGATTGTCCAATGCAACTGTTGGTAAATACCTGAAGCTTTTTAGAGGTTTTGTTTACTAAGTTTCCATGTTTCCAATCCATAGAGTGGTACACCTTTATCACTGGTGTTGAAATACTTGTCTTGATTTTATTTCGTATGGAGTGCTAGTTTCTGATTGCAACATGTTTGTTAGTTATGTGAATGCACCTCTAGCCTAGCCAATTCTTGTCTTTACATCTGCGTCTGTTCCTCCAGCCTTGATGATGCGTGCGTCCTTGGTGAAAGAATCAACTTCCCTAGTGACGGTCTATCTGATCTTCAGTATAATATTGTTGTCTGGGTGTACTTTAAGGCCTGTCATCTGTGTGTGTAATAGTCACGCGATCTCTCGTTGTCTCCCCCGTCTGTTGGAGACTGTATGAAAGTAAAACAAGTCGTGATCTTCCATAATGTTCATTGGTTTCCACTCTTTCTGCGTTCTTTGGTCGTCTTTATGATCCAATAGATGGAAAGGAGAAACAATAACGGTGATAGTATACATCCTTGTTTTACACATGTAGGCCTACGTGTGTATCTGGAAGTTGTTGGTCAATAGGTTATCATGATTGATCCTGCAGCTTCTATCCCTGTAGTATGCTAGATCTAGTTGGGTTGTTTTTTTTAAATTGGATGCCATAATGTCTGAGAATTTTCCGCAAGACGTCATGATGGATGCTGTCGAATACTTTCTCGCAGTCTACAAAGTTAAAAAAATGAAAATAATAAGTTTCATACCAGTGACTGCTCGGTTATGATCCTTAAAGGTGCTATCTGTTCCATACAAGAACGGTTCTTCCTTATTCCTGCGTGTTTTTTTTAAAGTGGGTCCATGATATTTTTTTATGCACGCCAGGGTACATCTGTTTTGTTAAACAATATGTCAGTTCTTCAACATGTTGTTTGATGGAATTTTTAAAAAATCATGCGTTGATGTTTGTGGGTGTGTGCGAGTGTATATATGTGTGAGTGTGTGAGTACGTATGTGTTTATGTGTATGTATGTGTGTGTGTGTGTGAGAGAGAGAGAGAGAGAGAGAGAGAGAGAGAGAGAGAGAGAGAGAGAGAGAGAGAGAGTGAGGGTAAATGTGTGCGTGTGTGCGCGCACGTGCATGTGTGTGTGTGAGTGTGTGTGTGTGTGTGTGTGTTGATATCCTCTCGTGAAATATATATATATATATATATACATTATATATATATTATATATATAAACCTTCAGAAAAACACGTCTTCGGTGGTTGTCAATGAGAAGCCTTTTAAGCTGGCCTGGGAGGGATGTCACAATCTCAACAATAGTTGGGTCTTAGTTTTAGTAAGAGTTTTACGGCACTTACAACACAATTAGGTCATACAAGATAAGGTGTGTTACTAGATAGTAACCTACAAATTAAAAGTTGGGGGAGAGATAAGGATGATAGATGTTTGATAGGAAAGAAGAAGTAAACCACACCAGAATACCTGCCAACCATCCACCTAGTTGAGTCTGGACTACACCATTTTCACAGAAAGACAATGAGAAGAGTATATTATATATTATGATGGGTCTCAAGATATGCTCACAACTCGATAGTAATTATGTCTCCCTCTTTTTAATTTTAATTTAATTTTTGTTTTGTTTCGTTTCGTTTCGCTTTTTAATGATGTTACTCATAAGTAACACGTTTAATTTCCGGCTCTTTTATGACTTATTAGTGTTGCAAATAGCGTAAAAGCTCTTCCTAAAACTAATACTCATTACACTTTGTGTAGGCGTGTGCATACTAAAATCCCAGGTAGATTTCTGACTGTCCTTTGAGACGGAGCGAGGAATTCAGCCTGTCACAGTCGAGTGTTGTAGACCACGAGCCGGAGCAGGAAATAATGCGTCACTCACTGGCCTGATGGACGGTCTGGCAGGGGTATCTGTCAGGGGACGTCACTCTCACTCGTATGGAGAACCTTTAATAATATCAGACAGGATGGCTAGTTACCTCCCCTGCCGCGGACACGGACAAGGCCTTGCAACAAGGGCTGTGGGACTGGGATTTTGAGTGAGGAAACGAAACTTCATCGACGCTTCGAAGCGTAAACTCACAATTCGTGCTATTCGAATATCGAGCACGAATGTTTCTGTTTTTCTTTTACAAGTTCATCAACAACATTTGCTATCTATTCAGTACTCTTGTGGCCTCCACTTATTATGAAGTACAAAGTATTGATGTATTTAGAAAATGCACAGGGCCACTAAGGAGAGGGCGTTGTAGAAGTTATCTTTTATTATTGTCATCATCATCATCATCATCATCATCATCATCATCATCATCATCATCATCATCATCATCATCATCATTAGTAGTAGTAGTAGTAGTAGTAGTAGTAGTAGTAGTAGTAGTAGTAGTAGTAGTAGTAGTAGTAGTAGTAGTAGTAGTAGTAGTAGTAGTAGTAGTTGTTGTTGTAGTAGTAGTAGTAGTAGTAGTAGTAGTAGTAGTAGTAGTAGTAGTAGTAGTGGTGGTGGTGGTGGTGGTGGTGGTGGTGGTGGTGGTGGTGGTGGTGGTAGTAGTAGTAGTAGTAGTAGTAGTAGTAGTAGTAGTAGTAGTAGTAGTAGTAGTAGTAGTAGTAGTAGTAGTATTATTACGACGGATTGAGGAAAATGACGACAATACAGCGCACGGCATTAGAACGGCTCTGCCAAGCTCCGAATAGCTGTGACTGGCGAACAAATTGTGAGTGTTGAATAGTAGAGTCATAAGAGTCATAGAGTCAAAATGCATTTAAAAAATCGTTGTTTGATTCTGCCATGTATACTTTCAAAGAAAATATTAATATCGATGAGATTGGACGAATTGAAAAGAAGTCAAAGGTTCAGAAGCTTTAATTTATAACGTGTGGAAAAAAATTCGTTATTTTTGTCAGATACTAGCTTTTCAATTCAAATGGCAAAAGCCCACTGCCCAGTTAGGAATGTGCCATATTTCACGCCGTAAGTGTTCCTTCACGGGTCACCCATTGTACAAGGCAGAATTAACGGATTTCCCTCCCTCTCACTCCCTACTTTCTCCTTTTTTCCTTTTTTTTCGTCTATTATCTCCCTCTTCTCCTCCTCCTCCTCTTCCCCCAAGACAGGTATCTTTCTTGCTCTAACAGCGTCTGTGGTATAACAGTCACAGGCTCTCTGCTGTTGCACACAGAAGACGAGAGTTCCATTCCCATTTAGAAGAATGATTTGATCGAGCACGTCGCTCTTTTTTAAATTTATTTATTTATTTTTTGTAAGTGTTTTATGGCGCTCACAGCTGCATTAGGTCATATGAGCACGCGGGACACATTAAACATTTTCAGTTGGTAGAAAATTTTGAATTTTGCCCGGGTGGTGGCCGAAGCCTACTCTTATCAATTAAAGGGATCTTTAACGTGCTCAACTTCCGAGATTTTTCGCCCTTGTCCGAGAAGGCTAGGTGTAGATATTTCCTTCCAGAAGATCAGGGGTGTGGCTGAAAGGGTAAGAAGGAGCCAAGGAGTAACAGTAGAAAGGCTGCAGAAAGAGTCAGGAGCCCAGAGTAGAGGGCAAAGGAGGTGAGGGGGTGGGGGCAGAAAGTGGAGACGAAAGTAGACGACAGAACATTGTCAGAGGACAGGAAAAGGTGTGAAAGGAAACATTTGTTGAGAAGAAGATTTTCCGTCGTTATCCGGATTCGAATCCGGGACCTATTGAGTGAGAGGCGAACACCTTAACCTCTAGGCCCTCACACGGCTCTCTGTCTGTTGGGATGCTGAGTCTCGACTCAGCCTGGCCTAGCCTGGACCCCC
>NW_004797643.1:286218-287357 GCF_000002075.1 Aplysia californica | reverse complement strand
CAGCTAAAACCATTTTTCATTTATATCTACTCCGCCCATACAAGACAAAAGCAAGCCTGGACCCACCCCTCCGCATCCCCCAAGCCCCTGTCCCCCTCTCCCCGCCCCCAGTGACATGTAGAGACAGAGCTATGTCCATACAAGTGTCAAAAGTCATCCATCACATCAAGCCATTAACTGGCAGCTATGTAGACCAACACCGTTGAGGCATGATCACGCATATTTCATTCTTTTATTTATCGTGTTTGGACCGACTATTTTATGATTTCCCGGGTTTTGGCTAGACTCTTTTATGATTTCCTGGATTTTAAACCTGTTTTTGATGTCCCGGATTTTGTCTAGACTCATTTTTGATGTCTCGGGTTTTGGTTAGACTCGTTTATGATTTCCTGAATTTGGGGTGAACACGTTTATGATTTCCCAGGTTTTGGCTCACCTCGTTTATGATTTCCCGGGCTTTAGCTAGACTCGTTTAAGATTTCCCAGGATCTGTCTAGACTCGTTTTTGGTTTCTCGTGTTTTGGCGGACCTTGTTTATGATTTCCCTGGTTTTGGCTCGTGAGGACTTGTGGGGAAGAAGCAGAAACCGCAGAATTGTTGGTGATTACAATACAGAAGTAGTCAGTTTTCCTTTATTGTGGCTTTTGTGGGCGTGTACGAGCTGTACCCCCCCTCTCCCCACACACGCAAACACACACACACACACACACACACACACACACACACACACACACACACACACATACATGTGCTCACATGTACGCACACACGCACACACACACGTACGTGCACACACACGAAAACACAAAACCCCAAAATAAGACAAAAATAAAAGCAAACAAACAAATAATCAAAATATGAAAAAAATACCATCAATCAAACCCCGTGACACAATACAAGAATGTGACGTGGACAAAACTGCTTAATCTATACTTTTTATATGATCATTTTACTTCTTCATGTGTGTCAAGTCCTCAGAACAATAAATCTAAGTGACAGTGGAACAAAAATTCTCCTCCCGTCTCCTCCTATAAAAAGATACATCACAGTGACAATGGAATGCAACCCCCCACCCCCACCCCCACATCCCCTCATCAATAAATGACAAAACAAAAGAATGAAGACAACCCCCCCCCCCC
>NW_004797643.1:284199-285525 GCF_000002075.1 Aplysia californica | reverse complement strand
ACACACACACACACACACACACACAAACACACATGCGAGCATGTTTATTCATGAGCAGTGACAGGAACACAGAACATAGCGTGTATTTGAGCACATGGCACGCGTGTCACACGTCTACAGTGGACACACGCGCGCATAATGAGCAGTGGGGATCTCTGTTGCCTACTGCTGTTTAGGGCTTTTTTCACGTCCCAACATTCCATGTGTGATTGTTTAGTAGAGTGACGTCATATCTCAGTATATTATGTGTATCTCCGGCCGTGAAATTCTCCCATCTCCCTTTTTAATTATTTTTATTTTGGCCTACCCCAAAGAGGTTATAAATAGAACTGGAGATCTTTGCTGTGACGTCACGAATGTCAAACTTGAGGGGCGCGCGCCATTCCGGAGAGGAATAAAAGGCAAGTCGGTGCACAGTGCCACTTTTCAATCATGGATTAATGATGCTCTGCGAAATCTTTTGATGTTGATTTTTTTTTCATGTAATTTGCCTATCGCTAAAGTGTACACTTAGGGATTCTTGTGATTGTTTACCTTTAAATAAGCCAGATAATCTAAAAAAATAATGCAAATACGACCTTTTACACAGTGAGACCATAAGGGAGGGTAAAATTCAGAAAAAAATGAATTAGATGGACTTAACGATCACTTGTTCAAATAAAAAAACCCATAATTTTATGTAAATCTTTTGCTGTGCATCGCTCAAACAGTCTGTCTGGATTTAGCACCGCTGACCGCAACAAGTCCTTTGTATCGACCCTCTGGAATCAGGAATGTGACTGGGAAAATGCTAAAAGTTTCAGCTGTAACTCTAGCACACTTTCAAGGCTGGCTGCACTGAAAAGAACCACTGCCGGTGTTGTTGAGATGAGAGAATATAAAGTAGCCAACAAGGCGAAACTACCCACAGGCGTAATATTCTGTCTCATTTGTGGAACCGATGAAAAGGGGCATGTGCTACTGCAGCCAGCACGGGTTCATGAAAAAAGTGTGTTGTGTAGCAAATTACCATAACCAATCAACGCCACTTTCAGAAAATATTGTGAACGTTTAAAATAAACCGGCTATTTATCTAAGTGTTGCATTTTAAGATGTTGTCCGTAGACCTATATATTCATTTGTCCCCGATATTATTAAACAACGCTCTTTTGGGTGTGCGCATAGGATCCATACATTGAGTGATTTCTCACAATTAGTCCCCAATGGCATTATGATACAGCAACTAATTAAGATTTGTGTGTGAGTATGTGGGCGGGTGCATGCCTGTGTGTGTGTGTGTGTGTGTGTGTGTATGTATGTATGTATGTATGTATGTATGTATGTGTG
>NW_004797643.1:279714-282332 GCF_000002075.1 Aplysia californica | reverse complement strand
TGTCAAAAACATCCCGCGGTGTATTTGTATCTCTCTCTCTCTCTCTCTCTCTCTCTCTCTCTCTCTCTCTCTCTCTCTCTCTCTCTCTGTCTCCCGCCCTCTCTTTTCGCAATATTTCAAACAGTCTGTATTATAAAACTTGGAAACGAAGAAAATGAGCTAAAAATAGACAAGTTGTGGCTGTCTGTGACGTAAATAGCTCTCTCTTCTCTCTGACTTCATTAAGGCTCTTAACTCAGGAGACTTCTCGTCAGTTCGGGCCTTTGGCGTCAAAACGAACACGACAGAATGTAGGATATATTGTCGACCGACTATTCACATGTACTAAGCCCACAATTTTTCTGTTCTGTTCTTTCTTTTTCGTTGTTGTTGTTTGTAGCTGTTTCTTAATCTGAGTTACTTGTTGCATAATATACTTGTGAAATGTTTTTGCCGAAATTCAAATTTTAAATGTTGAAAAAGCAAGAACAGATACTTCATAACGTTTGTACAGTTTGTGAAAAAAAATAATTGAAACCGTGTTTTTTTCTCCCCTGAAAAGTTTCTTTTATTCGGTTTAGGACAAAGAGGTTAACCTTTGGACATCTGGACAGCTTGTTGAGGATATTATTCTTGTTTTCGCTTGACAATACTTTATGCGGTGTGTGTTGTGTTGAGCGTTTAGAGGTTTTCTCAGTTTCTGATATCGAGGTTTGAGCACAGCCGATACCCTCCCTTAAACAGTTTTTTCCCGATTTGGCAGAGGTATTCACAGTCTTGTTAAGGTGAGTTTATCTACAGAATTTGCATTTTTTTTAAACCTGTCATTTTGATGTCCGTACTTTCAAACAAAACGAATTTTATACGCTTCTACAGATCGCGTGGATTTTCTCGTGGTACGGGTTTGTGCTAAGACTCGGAAAAGCTGAGTTTATGACCCAAGACTTTTCAAATTAATTTTGATTTTTGTAAGGGTTTTACGTCATTTTTACGATGCTTGCAACACAATTAGACAATAACGGTCCGAGATTAGAAGTACCATATTACAAGAGAGGAACTACTAAGAAAAGAAGGAGGAGAGAAAAGTACGATAGATATTTGTTTGATAGGAAAGAAGGAGGAAACGGGACCAGAGCACCCCCTAACCATCCAATTTCTTAGTATAAAGATAGAGTAAAGAGAAGCACATGGGGTGCGACGATTGTCATACATGTAAGATAGTGAACGGAAAAAAGGCAAGACGTGCTAGATCTAGATAAAACAGGGGAAAACAGGGGAAAAAAAGAAGTAAGACTTCATAGTGACGCCCCCAATCCACGTGCTCCGTCTTCGTGTTGTAAGTTTTTCAAGCAAAGAAAAAAAAGATACGACTGTTGTCTAATTTCGCTCAAAAGTTCTGTCCCAGCTAACAGATTTAAATACTTACTACATACTCTTTCCCCATACCGTCAGGTACATAAGGCAACCCCCCCCCCCCCAAAAAAAAAACACCAAAAAAAACAGTCATCGCCACACGTGTCTGTCCTGTCTACTTCTAGGCCCTGGACGATTGCCTCTTCTCTGATTGTGCTTCTATAAATTCTTGCTGGTGTACCCCTTCTTGTTTTCCCAGTTAGTCTCCAATGGCAGTATGATATAGCAACTAATTAAGACATTGTAAAAGATTGGGGGTTGAAGGGGTGGGGTGGGTGGAGTTGGTGATTTTCTTGCGACTGTTTATCTAGTCATCCTCCATCTTGCGACCCTCTGCCTTGTTAGTACAATTGTGGTTATCTATCATGTGAGTATTTATCTTGTGATGATTTATCTTGGGACTATTTATATCTTTATGATCTATCTTCAGATCATTTCTCTTGTTATCATTTATCTTGTTCCTATATTATTGAGATCATAATTCTGTTCTGTTATCACTTATTGTGTGACTATTTATTTTGTGATAGAACATTTTTTTAAAATTTAATAATAATTGTGTATGTTTGGTGGTAATCTTTTTTCGTGTAGGCCTACTTTCTTTTATACTTCTACTGCACATGAGTTTAACTGTGAGGGTTTATCAAGTGGGCATTTATCACCCAAACATGTATACTATGTGAGATTTAATTTTGTGTGCAATTGTTAATATTAAATACTAGCTGGGCCCACTTTCGATGAAAGGAATGATCGGTGCATTAACATCAACTGAAAGTCATTCGCCAACAGTATTTACACTCTACTGGAATGGAGCAATAAAGTGACACATGTCATGTGTTTCCAAGTTGCCAAATATATAATAGATGTATAGATTGATTCTCTCTTCCGCTTTTGTGGTTGTACACTCCATAATTTCAAAGACGTGGAACAGTGCGTACGATAGTGAACGGAAACCTCACTTGTTTGCAATGGTATCTTAGAAGACGGACTTTCATCACAAGATTAGATCTAAACGAAACTAATGAAAAGCTGAACCTTGAACTACAGTGACTTTAGGGTCCTCAATGAAACTGTGCACCCTTTAAATGATTCTGTACCACCTCTAATTTTGTCAAATTGGAAAGTTAAGTGGTTCAGAAGTTTTAGGCGACGAAAGTCACGAACTTTCACAAATATAATATGTATAGATGTGTTTGTGTATGTGTGTGTGTGTGTGTGTGTGTGTGTGT
>NW_004797643.1:276636-278510 GCF_000002075.1 Aplysia californica | reverse complement strand
CTGAGAGAGAGGAGAGAAGAGAAATTGACATTCTGAGAACATATCTGAGGCGGGCCTTCTGTCATATTTTGTTCTTCGAACTCTCAAAATATACCGTCCTCTATTCTCCTTGCAAGAAATTAAGAAATATTGTATGCAAATTTGATGGCATACACACCACAAAAAAAAAATTTAGAAAAAAACTATGCAAATGTGATGGAACGACAGAAAAAAAATTGAATGCAAATGAGACAGAACGACAGACCTGCAGTATACGACTGGGCGCCGAACAACTAATTAAATACACAGCTAAAGATATAATAAACCATTATTACGGAGAACTATGAAGTATGTGACTTTGACTTTCGACCTGTCCAGTAGGTAGTTGGGGGGTATAACTGTGGGCCTGACAGAGATGTTTTGTTAGTGTTTGGTGACCTGGTGCGGAGGACAGGTCTCAGGTGAGTGGAGGATTTTTGAGGTTGTTGTTTTGTTTTATGTTTAATGATACAACAGAGACTGCCATAGAAAAACAATAGTGGTCAGTTGGCAGGTGCTTCGGTGCGTGGTTTGCACCTTCTTTCCTATCAACTTACGGAACGTCCTTATCTCTCCTCCTTCTTTTATGTATCTATTGCTCTCTTTAACACCTTTAATCTTCTGCACTTACATGGTGTAATTGTGCTGCAAGTACCGTTAAAACTCTTACAAAAACTAAAAGAAAAACAACGGAAGGCCAGTGTGTTCTACACCTGAACATTTGATTTCTCTTGTCCTGAAATAATAATATGACTGAACGTTCTTCCATTGTGGCATTAAATATTCAGCAGCTGTATACAGCTAACGATTTCGTCAGTTTGTTAGTGTTTGAGCACTTCATCCGCGACTGCTTGCATTGTATGCTTCCCGGGGAGCCGAGAATGTTTGCTTCTGAGCAGGGGCGAAGGCTGACTTGTTTGACAGGGTAATCAAAGTTAAACGGGACCAGATATGGTCTGGAGATATCACACAAGAATCTTTCTCGAGGCGGCGAATCTGAGTTGTGAATGAAAACTAATCCGGAATTCACATTGTATGTTCAACCGCCAAAATAATCGGGAAAGTATCTTATTAAATATTAATTCCAACTACAATTACATTTTTAAGCAGAGATGTCAGTACTAGATCTATATGTTATAGATCTACCCGTGAGTCTAACTCTTTGGTAGAACATGACAATTATCCTTTTTTTTTAAATTTCACATTTGGCTGTTTTTAGAGGTGGGCAAAATCCGGATAATCTACAAGGATAACCGAATAATTCTCAATGAAACATTATCCGAATTCAGACTCTTAACTCTCTTTCCTGACCCGGTTGCCGAAGTGGGTGCACCCATTTGTTGAAGTTATGCTAACCCGTTTGGTTCTAACCCTTTTGCCGAAGCAGTTCATATCATATTATTTTTTGCCGAAGAGGTGCACTAACATAGTATCCGGATTTTGCTAAAGCGACTCATTGCCCAGCCCTACTGTTTTTGTCTAGCCTTTCGTGGCCAGGAGGCAGTGTCATAATCGAGGTCGCGATCTGATTATAGGACGGTAAAAAGTCGAGGAAAAAAAGCAAGCAATTGCAACAGTCAAGAGATAGTTAGGAGTTAGTTCCCCTCACATTTGTGAGGTAGACCGTAGACTCGACCAGTGTAATAGTTAGCTTACATAATCAGAGTTTGTGATTGCTTTTAACTGTGGCCCCAAAGGGGTGAACAGGGTATTTGTGTGGCAATGAAACAGTTAGGACTGCTATGCACCTGTTCCCTTCAACTCTATTGGTGGACTCTTCCAGCCTCACTTTAAGCTTACTTAATCAAAGCTTGTGACTGCTTATGGAGTGGCCCGAGAGGGTTGAGCAGGCTATT
>NW_004797643.1:273937-274603 GCF_000002075.1 Aplysia californica | reverse complement strand
CCAGTATATTACATTGAACACAACGAACCTGTCTCTCCCTCTGTCTTTCCCAGTGGGTGGTTGGCGGGTGCTCTGGTGTGGTTTGCCCCTTCTTTCCTATCAAACATCTATCGTCTTTATCTCCCCTTCTTCTTTTTTACGTTTGTTACTCTCTTGTAACACCTCTAATCTTCTGGCGCTCATATGGCCTTATGCAGTTGCGAGCGCCGTAAAACCTCTACTAAAACGAACAAAAATCTCTATCCCAGGTTACCACCCCCTCCCGCCCTGTCCGGCACACTTGCCACCAACAACGTCCTGTACGAGGCTGAGAGAGTCCACGACGGACAGATAGCCGCTCCCCACAGCTACGTGCCTCTTGGTGGTGAGACCCCTGTTTATTTATTGATTCATGTCATAGATTTATTGATGATGATGATGATAATAATAATAATAATAGTAATAATAACTAGCTAGGCCCCCTTTCGATGAAAGGAATGATCGGTGCCTTAACGACTGAAAGTCATTGGCCTACTATATTTACACTCTACTGGAATGGAGCAATAAATCTTGAGAGAAAAGTGGCACGTGTCATGTGTTTCCAAATTGCCAAACAGTCGAATTTAGCACCAAGTAAAAAAAGAAAACATGAGGCTAGATCTATACGGGTCGCACACTTAAAATAGT
>NW_004797643.1:271318-272322 GCF_000002075.1 Aplysia californica | reverse complement strand
TCTCTCTCTCTCTCTCTCTCTCTCTCTCTCTCTCTTTCTCTTTCTCTCTCTCACCCTCTCTTTCTCTCTCTCTGCTCACAGACAGCCTGTTTGCGGTGACCAAGACTGGCCTGGTGATCAACGTGGCACCCTGCCGTCCTGTCCTACTGGCTGACCTCAAGCCTAGGGGCTGTCGTGAGTATCTGGGAGGGGGACCACTGGTCAGTGTTTGGGTCACGTGGTGTGTAAGGTCAGTGTGTGGGTCATGTGTTTGTTAAGGTCATTGTGTGGTGCACGTGCTGTTCAAGGTCAGTGTTTGGTGCACGTGTTCTTCAAGATCAGTGTGTGGTGCACGTGTTCTCCAAGGTCAGTGTGTTATGCACGTGTTGTTCAAGACCAGTGTGTGGGTCACCTGAGGCCCGAGGGTGTGTCACGTGTTGGTAAACGTCAGTGTGTGTGTGTTGCAACAACGGACGACAAGACATGGGATTGATGATGATGATGATGATGATGATAATTCGGGGGGGTCTTGAAACAATGGTTAATACTTTTTTTTTCATATTCCTCCACCTAACCGACCCCAACTCGTCCACCCGCCCCGTTAAATGTTCCATCTTCTCCCCTTATCACCGCCACCCTTACCCCCAGGGTCACCCAAGGAATGTGGACATCCAGTCAGTATGCGACTCAACGCGGACAAACATCTCATCGTGGTGGACGCCTACAGAGGACTCTTTGACGTGGACCCCGTCACAGGTATATCATATGTCGTCCCTGACTCACATAATGTCGTAGGCGTACGTCGTCACCGACTTACATAACGTCACAGGTATAGCATAAGCCGTCACTGACTTACGTAACGTCACAGGTGTAGCAAATGTCGTCATCGACTTACGTAATTTTTAGAGTCAACATCTCCACTTCCACGTATCTTCTTCAAGTTATGATCTTACACACAAAAAAAACCCCACAACAACAATAACAAAAATAACGTTTCCTGTGATTGTCGTCCCTCCACCTCCCCC
>NW_004797643.1:269373-270506 GCF_000002075.1 Aplysia californica | reverse complement strand
ACACACACACACACACACACACACACACACACACACACACACGCACTCACACACACACTCACACACACACCTTCATCACCCCACTGTCCAATGTCCACAGACTCATAGGATTTGACCCGGGCAATCGTCAGGTCAAGGAAATTCTGGTAGGTCTGGCCTATCCTTCTGGCCTTGAACTGACCACTGATGGTCAAGCGCTGCTGGTCTCAGAGGCAAATAGGGCCAGGATTTTACGGTGAGTGCCAACTAACTGATCAATCAAGTCCATGTCACCTAATTTCTCAATGGGTGGGGTTGGGGGGGGGGTGCAAAAACTGCTTTCAAAAAAAGTTTTAAAGAATGTACATTGACATACTAAGTGGTATGATTTACTCTGTACTTCCCAATACATCTCTTTCCTCCTCCTTCTCTTTGTGTGACACTCTCCAGTGACACTTCCAATCTTCGGCACTTATAACCTATTTGTGATTAAATTTCTCATAAAGCTCTTACTAAAATTAACTAAAAGAATACTCAGTCACCGGATTGTATACATGTGTATGAGGGATATGAAGTGTTTACTTGGTGGCCTTTTGAGTCTTGGCAGTTCATCTTAAAGCAGAATGCATGGTATAGTTTTGCCTGGGCAGTAGCCATCGTGGGAGTAGATGGCCCAAGTAATACTTCCTTCCCTTCTAATATTGACTTCCTTGATATGCCCCCAAAAAAGACACACCATCAATACGTTTGGAATCAAGGAAGGTGTAAGGGTGCGTATGACTATTTTTTTTTCACGTATGAGACCGTTTTTCCCACTTAGTAGGGCCCTTGCTTCAGGTTAGGAAGCCAAATTCCTATTTCAAAGGTACTCTACGTGAGTTTCCTTTTTTTCTAGAATATTTTCAGTTTCAGTTTTACCTGGAAGTTTGAATTTTGCCCGGGTGGCGCCGAAACCTACTCTTATCCATTTCATAACCAGTAAGAAGTCTTAAACGTGCGCAACTTGCATACTGGACCGTCAAATTTTTTCAGCCCTTATGGAGAAGGCTATGTGTTCGATCTTACCTACCCTAAGATCTGGGGTGTGGCTGAAAGCAGTACGAAAAAGTAGCAGTAGAAAGAGCCAGGAGGCCAGACGATGGGGGGAGGGGAGG
>NW_004797643.1:258588-268664 GCF_000002075.1 Aplysia californica | reverse complement strand
GTGTTGGGTTGGGGATAAGATGGGGTGTGAGGGGAGCTGGGATGGGGAGGGACAGGGAGAAGGGGAGGGACAGGGAGTAGGAGGAGGAAGAGAGAGGATGTGAGGGAGAGGGGTGAGGGGGGATAAGGGGAGGGGGAGGAAGGAGGGGAGGGGAGAGAGAAGTTGTGAGGGAGAGGAAGGAGAGGAGAGAGAGGAAGGAGGGAAGGGAGATGGTATACAGGAGTGAGGAGGGGGCGGGGAGAAGGGGAGGGAGGCGGGGAGGGAAAGGAACGATTAAGAGGAGGGGGAGGGAGGCGGCACCAAATCCTCCCTTCTTCGTTACAATCTTCTCTTGACCTGCTCGTGCCTTTTATTGTCCAAAGCGGCGAACAATGCAGCAGCTGAAGATGATGTACCACAAGAGAGGGATGGCTGTCGAGCTGGACGACAGGGGGCGGGTCAGGAGCAGCGTCCATGACCCCACGGGTCTCAAGGTCTCTGAGGTCATGGAAGTCAAGGAGACAGACGGCATGGTCTACATCGGCAGTCGAGACCAAGACGCCATCATACGCTTCCCGCTGCCTAAGTCTTATGGCACAGACCTCAGCGTCACGTCAACGTTACAGGTAAGTCTCATGTGACTTTGTGCTACAGGTAAGTCTTATGGTGCAGATCTCAGCGTCACATCAACGTCACAGGTAAGTCTTACGTACACGACGCCAACGTTACAGGTAAGTCTTACATGACGTCAACGTTACAGGTATGTTGTACGTGACATTAATGAAACAGCTTACGTAACGCCAGTGTTATAGGTAAGTCTTACATGACGCCAATGATACAGATAAGTCTTACAGTGCAGATCTCAGAGCGATAACAACTTTACAAGTAAAACTTACTTGACGTCAACGTTACAGATAAGACTTACGTGACATTAATGGTACAGGTAAGTCTCACATGACGTAAATGATTCAAGTAAGATTTATGGTACATACTTCAGCTTAACGTCAACGTTACAGGTAAGTTTTACATGACGTCAGTTTTCAGGTAAGACTTATGGTAGAGATTTCGGAGCGACGTCAATGTTACATGTAAGTCTTATATGACATTAGACGTCAATTGTACAGGTAGGTCTTGCACGCACACAGGCACTCGGCCTTTTCTCAGTTGCTATACTCAGTGTTTCTCCATTATAAGACTCGGTGTTTTTCAGGAGCTTAACTCAGTTTGTTTTCTTTTATTTCTATGAGTTACAGTAGTCAGTCTTCGGCAACAGTTTAACGTGAACTATCTCGGCTATTTGTTTTCGGGTTCGCCGAGGAGCTTACATTTCAGTGACGTATATTTCAGAGGTTTGAAAGAAACGAGGCAAGTGTTTAAAATTGTACCCAATACATGTATTTAAATGTATCACAGGAGATCGCTTAGTTCCCCCCACGCATGCCTGTCCTACTTCTTTACTATCATATTGTTGTTTTTGTCTGTTTTCCTCCGCGCAACACTGAATGGACGTTATTGTGTGGAAACTCAAACCCGACGGTTATTGGCAAGTACTCTTGTCTGGTTTGCTCCTTCTTTCCTGTACAACATCTGCCGTCCTTATTTTTTCTCCTCCTTTTATCTGTATGGTGTATGTTACTCTCTAGTAGTATCTCTAACCTCCGGCATTTGTATGACCTAAGTTGTGTTGCAAGTGTCGTTAAACTTTTATTTTTAAAAAACCCAAACAACTACATTCAATCTCAAACTTAAAACGTATCCCTGTATGTCGTCCTGGTGTCCTCAGGTCCTTCGGAGCAGGTGCAGGGTGAGCGAGGACAAGGTGGAAGCCATGCGCCTCTCGCTACAGCGCAGATACCAGGCCCAAAACCGGCCGCAGACTTCACAGGGCACCGCCTCTCTCCCCCCGCCCACCCACAGACGCGAAAGTTATGCCCCTCCCCCGAGGCCCGTGTCACCCTCTAGGGGCATGTCTTCGCCTCCAGCGGCCGGCTATATTGGGTCTAACATGCCGCAAAATTACAACGCCGCAAACTTGGGCCACGCACCACAAGCCCAGCGTGGGCCGGCTTTGCCCTCCCCCCAGCAGGCTCGCGCTCCTTCAGGATATCCTAACGGACAACAAAATGGTTTCCAGAGCCGTCAACAAATTAGACATCCCAGCTACCGACCCCCACCCCCTACACGCTACAGCGCTGGAACTCCTTACACCCAGTCTGGTCCTTCACATACCCACCCATCACTCATCCGTCCCAGCCAATCACAAACCCCCCCAGGCTCCTTTCAACAAACCCCGCCCATACCAAGTTACCCAGCCAATCGCGGTTTAAATCGAGCCCCTCCCATGAGATACCAGAACCTAAACTTCCGCTCTCAGACACGCCCCGGCGCTTCTATGAACCAGGGGAGACAACAGCCTCCCACAGGAAGACGCACCCCAACCCTAAAGAACGGAGAGTTCCCCTTTGGAATCGACCCGTTCTCCTCCGGACCTCCAGTCGATGTCCCGGTCATCCAACAAGCCTACAGCGACCGTGTTCTAGCACCGAAAACGCCAGCACCCGCCGGGGCTCCCAGCAAAAAGACAAGCGATCCACCACAGAGTCTGGCGTTTAAGAAGCTCAAATTTACACTGTCCAGGCTGAAAGATGTCATCCACGGGGACTCAGAGCCTGCCAAGTCTCCGGAGATAGCCAAAACAAAACCGCCGACATCCCAACAGCGCCAGACACAAATAAAGCAGGTGGAACAGCCCCGAAAGCCGGCACCACAAAGCACAGCATCCTCGTCAGCGGCTCAAAGCTCAGAATCCTCGGCCGCAGCGATCAAAGACGCACTTAGCGGGTTCCTAGGCCGGGTTTCCCAGGGCACAGCCAGCGGTCAGGATGGTCAGAGCGGTCAGGGAGGGTCCGCCAGAGGAGGTTTCATGGCGTTTATTGTCCAGCCAACAACAACAGCAATGCCAACCTCCTCAGAACGCCCGACCTTCCACCCCGCCTCCCCGGAACAACCGCCATTATCCATAGACTCCGCTCCTTACGCCACGCTGGACTTGGGTCCTCTAAACTTAGGTCTCTCCGAAATGATGCAAAACCAGGTGCCTGGTGGCTTGATGGAGCAGACAGACCAGTCTATCAACACTCCAGCGGGACTATCACGTGACCCCGGATCAACCACATCTAACTTAGTGCCAACAAATACCAACAGCAACCCGCTGTCCACAGGCAGTTCACCACAAGGCAATCAAAATTCTCCCTCAAACTCTCCGAACCAGGCCTCATCAGCACCGGCAAATTCCGCACAACCGCAGAGTGCTGTAGTCCGCACTGCACAGAACTCATTCGCAAACCAACTTATCCCTGGTCCGTCCCCACCAAACCCTCAAGCTCCTCAACAAAGCGCGGTCCCAACAGGACCGAAGTCTCCTCATCCCGTGACCCACAACCAGCCGGCCGGCGACAGTCAGGTACCGGTGCAGAAAACTGTCGCCATCACCACCACACAGGAGGTCAATAACAAGGAACCGTCGTCAGACATCCAAAAACTACAGATGTTTCACCCTGGTGACCAGGGAGGTCGCAACAACTTCCAGAACGAGGCTCAGACCAAAGACTTCTCCTCGCTGGGAGGTAGCGACAAGAACGTCATCAAACCATCCCCGGGTATAGCTTCACCATCGGGCCAACTCGGAGCTCAGGGCAGCCAAAACATCCAGCCTCAGCCTCAGCCTCAGCCTCAGCCTCAGCCTCAGCCTCAGGCCCAGGCCCCTTTCGTCCACACGCATGTACCAAAGGACCAGCCACAATCACCCCCCGCCGGTGTGAATGGCCAGAACAGCCAAACTCAGCCCCATACAGGGCGAACAGTTGTACCCAACACTCAGTATTTTTCGGGGGGAAATCTAAACAACCAACAGCAGCAGCAGCAACAACAACAACAACGACAACAACCCCCACCACCAATGACTCCGTCTTTACAAACATTTCGCCCACCACCTCCCTACCCCAATCCCTCCCTAGGGAACACAAACGCTCACAACAACCAATCCCCTCCACACGGACACTCAGCGCAGACATTTGTACCAACAGCTCACGTCCAACCCATACCTGGGACGATGAACAACGAGAACAGCCAGCCTCCAGTTCCTCCTGCAGCGAAGAGACAAACCTTCTCGCCAATGCCCCAGACAAGCAATACACAGATGGCTGCTCAGCCTTCTCGGTCTTTTGACACATTCCCAGCGACTGCCACAGCTACCGAGCAGAGCGTCCCTGGTAACCCAGGCGACCCCCAACCTTCCTTCTCCGGAGCAGCCGCCATTCACCCCAAACAGGCACAGGCGGTCCATCAACTGGACGTTGGCACCATGTCTGACCAGCCCAAACTTCTGGACGAAATCGTAAACGAAGGAGTCCCAAGAGTTACATCGAACCCCAAAAACCGAACAGGGGTTACCTCAGACTTCCCCAGTCCTCTACAGAGCTCACCAGTTCGATCAACCAATCCGGGCAACTTCCAGACACAACAACAGACCGAGGCACCACGAGAAAGTTCTATTCCCAACCCAAACTCGCGTGTGAATCCTATGTCCCCCGTACAACCGGCCACCACACAGGGAGATTTCAAAGGCTTCATCCAGATCTACAAAGGGCCGGGCGAGTACGTCCTTATTCCTCTGAGTCCGTCGAGCCTTTTACAGGTTCTCCAGAACGAGGCTAAGAAAGCCACATATCCAACACAAGTCACACAAAACGTGAATACTCCGGTACATCCTTCTTTTGTGACGAGCCAGCCGGGACAAACAAGTCCACCGAATGCCCCCGCTGGCCAACAAGAACAAGCCCAGGAAGTCGGTCAAGGGGGACAACCAGGTAAAGGGCAGTGGTCTCAGCCCGAGAGTCCACAACAGGGAATCTCCTCGCTGCCACCAAGTCCTCAGTTTCACAATTCACAGCCAGCGGTCAGTTCTAGTGGTCAGTATCAGCAGCCCCCATATAAACAAATGTGGCAGCCCACACAGACGCAAACACGGCAGCCCACACAACATCCCCCCGCCCCGTCAAGACAAGACCAACTCGTCACCACAGCACAAGGAAGTCACCAAACTTCACAAAACGTCCCCACACAACATTCACAAGAACCACGAGAGAATCAGCCAAATTTTCCACAACTTTTTACCCAAAATCCGCAACAGCAACTCCCAGTCCAAGCTTCCTCCCAGCACCAGCAACAAACGCCTCAACCGGGGCAACAGCAAAACGCTCAACAGCGACATTCTGAACAAGAGTATGTCCACCAGCCACAAAAACAAGAACAACAACAACAATATGATATCAACCCAATGTCGCCTCAAACTGGACCAGTGTATAATCAGCAGACTCCGCCTCGCCAACACAGCCCTCATCCCTCACAGGGCTCCATGACGCCAGTCCAGCAACAACATCAGCAGTGGAACCCATTGCCCCCTGCCGGAGTACAACCACTGCAACAGCAGCAAATAGGTCAAATGTGGCCGTCAACACAGCAGCAATCACCTCCACAACAGCAGCTCTGGCAGCTGCAGCAGCAGCAGCAGCAGCAACAACAGCAGCAGCATCAGACAGGCGAGAACCCTCCACCCCAAGGTTCTGTCCAAGGACAAGGCAATGCCGTAGGATTCCAATCCCTGCCACAGCCGTCTATGACTCCCCAGGACCTCGTCCGCCTGACTCAGACCGTCCCCCGCTGGTCTACCACATCAGCCGCCCACCCTCACACAGATCCTACACGCCCACAGCCACGGGTCACACAACAGCCTCCGCAGAACCACGCCCACTCTGTGGCCGCAGCCAACAACCCGCAGTCGCTCGCCTACGTCACCCAATGGCAGGCCTCGACGTCACACACATATACGCCGGCCCCTCCCTCACCGCAAAGTTTCGCCCAGTCGTTGCTTGACGAGTCCCCAAATAAGGAAACGGCCGCTCACGACAGTTTCGCGCAACAGGTTCCTCAAGATCGGGGTTAGACAAAATGTAAAATACACACGAACAACAATTTACAAGAGACAAATTGTGAAACTCATTCAAATATAAACGTGTATCAGACAAACAGTGAGTACACACAAACAGAAACTTTTTTTCAAACAAACCATGAGCTCACTCATCAATATAAACTTTTTTTTTTTTTTAAACAGCGAGAACACGCAGACAGAAACGTGTTCTAAAACTGTGAACTCATTCAAAGAGCAGTTTGTATCACATAGACAGTGAAGTCACGCAAATAGAAACGTGTATCATATTATAGACAAGGAGCTCACTCAAACAGAAACTATTATCAGACAAGAATTTGTGACGAGGCTGTTTTTCGTTAGTACGTACCTTTTGCGAATATTTATGAATATAGCTCAATTAACAGACATAAAGTCCTGCTTATAATTATAAGAAAATGTATATATATATATATATATATATATATATATATATATATATATATATATATATATATATATATATATATATATATAATATAATGTTTTGTCTTTTTGAGTGTCCCTACACACGTTTCTTTATTTTCTATACGTGCACGCGCCATGAAGAGGGTCGAGCCTACGTCTAAGGAGAAAGAGTAGAAAGAGAAACAAGTGGGGAACAAAACACACTCTGTATTGGCTTACTTTGGTCTTATAATCCGTAAATTGGCGAAGAAAAGATGCGACGGGCGAAGACAGTGAAGGTTTTGCAACCACCTTTTATTTTTTTTTAAAGTCTTTTCTTTTTTTTTTGGGGGGGGGGGTTGTTTTGCATTGTTTTGTTCTATTGGGGGTTGTCCTTTGTTATTATACATGTAAAATTGTGGTGACTTCATAATCAGTGACATCTCTGTGGCGCCCCAGTATGTACCCAACCCCTGGTTGACGCTGTGGTATACATTAATATGTCCCGAAAGGTTCAGATATTTTAATGCCACTGCAATTGTCCGGTGTCCTCTAAGGAATTTGGCACCACCCGTCTACGTTAGCACGAATTTTCTTTCTTTTTCTTTTTCTTTCTTTTTTTAAAAAACTAGTTTGTTTTTTTCACAGTCTAGATTGTCATCTATTATTGACCTTGTACATCGTTCCAATTTTGTTTGTTTCTTTCTGTTTTCTTTTTATTTTATTTTCATCAAATTTTCTTTAATAACTTACCTGAATTATTGCATTATATTTTTACTAACCTGTATAACAAAAACATGATTAAAGTAGTTCTAACTCGCACAGAGTTGGATCAAAGTGTGTCTTCGTTTAAATTTTATGATTTTCTCATCTTTCCTTATCTCTGATTTGTTTCATTTGTGTACTTTTTGTGGGAGATTGGAGGATGTCTTACCTCTTATTTTTCAACCATTCCTTCCATTTGTCGTCTTATTTTGATGCCCCCCCCCCCCCCCCCAACTTCCCTCGGTCTCCTGAAACTACATGTCTCAACGTGGTTCATTTAGCTCAAACGCAAGGTTTTTGCTTTATTGCCTAATTTGTTTCATAAAAGATTTTTTCTTTGGTTTTAAAGTAATAGTTTTACAGCACCTGCAACACAAATAGGTCATTTAAGTACCGGGGATCTAAGGTGTTACAAGAGAGTAACATACAAAGAGAAAAAAAAGTAGAGCTAAGGACGATAGATGATTTACAGGAAAGAAGGAGCAGACCGCACCAGAGCACCCGCCAGTCACGACAAGCGATTTTTGATCTGCGAGACTTAATATTGTGATTCTTTAGGATGTGGAATGCCCGTGTAGTGCTTTCGGCGCCATGTTTATGTATACAGGCGGACGTCCACTAGTAAGAGGAGACTACCATGGTCTACCATGCGAAGATGGTCGGGTGAGTCAAACGCAGTGGGGGCAAAAATTCTCTAGAGAATCTTTGGCGGAAGGGACGCATCTTCGGTCTATTAAATACCTAATATCTGGTGCACACTGCCGATCAAATTCAGCCGATTTGAGTCGGGGTCAGTCAGATTTTTCTCCTTTGAGAGGCAAAAGCTACCATTTTTGAGACAATACGACCAATTAGACTATCGACCTTGAAAAAACAATAATTAATCATGTGTGTTTGAGTTTGAAGATCATAATCGAATTTAGTCAAATGCCGTTGAATTATACCAAAATTGTAGCTTTTGTCCCTCCACAGAGAAAAAAATGGCTGGTCCGGACTCAAAATCAAATTTTTAGTGAATTCGATTGGCAAAGTGCGGCCTACTCGAAGTAAGTCTTCTACACTAAACTTGCACCTCTCCTCAAATGTCAAACAGCTATCAACAAACAGTTAATAAACAGATATATACAAATCAATTTAAGGTCGATCTAAGAATGAGACGATTATTTCATCCCCCCCCCCCCCCCCCCCAAATAATATTAAATAAAAATCTCGTTTTTTTTCCAAGCGTTTGGAGAATCAAACGTTCTACGTGAGCTCATCAAACAGTTTCATTTGGTTTCTTCTCTTCAGAATTTGACCAAACCAAATTCGGAATTTCCTAAACTCACCGGGTTCCCCAGATTGTTGAGTTTTTAAGCTTATGAACTATCTCTAGCTGCTGTTTACATACTACAACGGTTGGGAATCTGCTAAATGGGCACTGTCGTCATATACTACTAGACCATAAAGTGGAGATGGTCTTGGGTGATTAAAGTTTATATAAATACAATGTACTGCAATGTCATCCGAGAGGCGGAACCTCAAATCTAACTCTAACGTCCATTTCCGACACGACTGTACCAAAAGGACCTTGGTAATTCCTCGAATAATCCAAATTCAATACCATCCCGTCGGGGGTTCGAGGCAAGATTATCCAAGAGCTTTGGTTCGGTTCGGTTTGCTAGCCAGATTGAGAGCGCAAAGCGGCTATCGTAGCACAACGATCGGTTTTGTCCTTGGAGTAACTAGTAATAGGAGAGGGCGCGAGTCGCGTAACGTGAATCTGCAGCACAGACGGCGGTCGGCCATGTTTGTGAGATCAGCTCAGTTCCCTCAGTTGTAAACTTAGTGTCGACCAAACGGCAGTTTGCGTAGCGTTTGGGTCTGGTGGGGCTCTCATTCAAAGGTCCCGGGTTCGACTCCGAGTAGTGACGGAAAAATTTTGTTCTCTAAAATTCTACATTCTCTGTCGTCTGCTTTCGTCTCCACTTTCTGCCCCCACCTCCTCAGGGCTCCGAACTCTTTCTGCAGCCTTTGTACTGCCACTCCTTGGCTCTTTCTTACCTCTTTCTTTCATCCACACCCTTGATCTTCGGGTAGGAAAGATCTACCCCTAGCCTTCCCGGACAAGGGCGAAAAAATCTCAGAGGTCCCGTATGCAAAATGCGCACTTATAAAGGACCCTTCGTGGTCTAAAATCGATAAGAGTAGGCTTCGGTCGCCACCCGGGCAAAATTTAAAATTTCCTACCATCGTTTAACGTTTAAAGTCCTACCAATGTTTAAAGTGTCCCTCGCGCTCTTAAGACTTTATGCAGTTGCGAGTGCCGTAAAACATTTAAAAGGCCTACGAAAAATGTTTTTTAAAATATCAGTCTCTAGCAAAGGCGCTGAACTTGATGAAGAAGTGCCTTCTGATTTAGCCATATATGCATCTCACAGTCAAAACAGAATGAAAAAGATTGAAGAAAATTCAGTTTGCCATGATGATAACTGCACGTATGTGCATAGATCTAGTCTGGCATACTTGTCAATTTGTTCTGAGAATACAGTTGCTTACATTGCTGGTTTTGTATTTTTAAGGTTGACAAAGCATTTGAAAATGTGAAACCTTAGTTGACTTCAGTGTGTCAAATGTAACTTCCTCGCTGTTTTTGAAGTCTCGTGGAGGTTTGACAGTGCCTTCAAAGAATGTCATTGAAGTGTGGTTGGCGTGTGAATAACATCTTCGATGCCATGTGTCGTCTGTCTGTGCAGGGGGTGGGACATTGTCAAATGAGAAAAGTCACAAATTAGTGCAATATGTATTGAAATTCTTCTTATTATAAAAGCCTATCATTTCAAATTTTCTATTAATTTTTTAATACACTTAACAATATTTTGTAAAATTTTGATAAAGTGTCTGGGTGTTTAAAAGATGCCCCTCCCTACTCGCTTTTTTT